>NW_026653741.1:0-1830 GCF_009828535.3 Hylobates moloch | reverse complement strand
TTTTTTTTTTTTTTTTTTTTGAGACAGAGTCTCACACTATCACTGGGGCTGGAGTGCAGTGGTGCGATCTCAGCTCACTGCAACCTCCGCCTCCTGGGTTCAAGTGATTCTCCTGCCTCAGCCTCCCAAGTAGTTGGGATTACAGGCTCTGGCCACCACGCCCAGCTAATTTTTTGTATTTTTAGTAGAGACAGGGTTTCACCATGTTGGCCGTGCTGGTCTTGAACTCTTGACCTCCACCCGCCCTGGCCTCCCAAAGTGCTGGGATTACAGGTGTGAGTCACCGCACCCAGCCTACTGTACATTCTTATTGTTGGAATCAGTAACGTGCAAGTATTACCTTTCCTGGTTTTGGCTTTTTTAAGTAAAAAAGTAAAATTCCTCTGTCCCAGCGATCCAAGTCTCCATCCAGTGGGTACCCATTGTTAACATTTTTACTGTGTGCAAACACAGATAATACCCAGGATTTTTTGACTGTTCTACATAGCAGGGTCACAGCATATTTGCTTTTTAAAAAGCATCTTCTTTTCTCTTTTATCCATTACATCTTACGTAGCATTTTGTGTCGTGTAATTTGCCTCACTCTTTAGATGGCTTTATAAACAGAAAAACACAAATTGTAACCACCACCCAGGTCAAGTAATAAAACATTTTCATCACCCAGAAACCTCCTTCCTGCCCACTCCCCATCATGCTCCTCCTTTCCTTCTTATTAGCACCTTTTATAGTGTACCCTGTTTTTGAATTTTATATAGCTGGAAATAGAGTATGCATTCTTTGGTGTTTGACTTGACATTTTACTTGTGAGATGTGTCCACATTCATGCACATAGCGGTAGGTAATTCATTGTCATTGATGTATATACTGTTCCACACTATGAATATAACCACAGTTAATTTATCCATTCTGCCATTGAACATTTGGGTTTCCAGTTTGCAGTTATTATATATAATATTGCTATAGATAATTGTCTAAGTCTTTTGGTACACATGAAATATGTGTATGCTCAGTTTTAGTAGATATTGCTAACCTTTTTTTTTTTTTTGAGACAGATTCTCGCTCTGTCACCCAGGCTGGAGTGCAGTGGCGTGATCTCAGCTCACTGCAACCTCTGCCTCCCGGGTTCAGCTATTCTCCTGCCTCAGCCTCCCTAGTAGCTGGGACTATAGGTGCAGGCACATGCCACTGTGCACAACAAATTTTTGTATTTTTAGTAGAGACAAGGTTTCACTATATTGGTCAGTCTGGTCTCGAACTCCTAACCTCAGGTGAGGCCTCAGCCTCCCAAAGTGCTGGGATTACAGGCTAGAGTGCAGTGGCACCGTATTGGCATTCACTGCAACCTCTGCCTCCTGGGTTCAAGTGATCCTCATGCCTCAGCCTCCCAAATAGCGGAGATTACAGGCGTGCGCCACCACACCGAGCTACATTTAAAATTTTTAATAGAGATAGGGTTTTACCATGTTGGCCAGGCTGGTCTCAAACTCCTGACCTTAAGTAACCTGCCCACCTTAGCCTCCCGAAATGCTGGGATTACAGGCATGAGCCACTGCGCCCAGCTGCTAAGCAATGTATTAAAGGGAGTGTTTCAGTTTATATTCTTTTTTTTTTTTTTCCTGAGACAGAGTTTCACTCTTGTTGCCCAGGCTGGAATGCAATGGCACGATCTTGGCTCATGGCAACCTCCACCTCCTGGGTTCAAGTGATTCTTCTGCTTCAGCCTCCCGAGTACATGGGACCACACACATGCACCACCACGCCCAGCTAATTTTGTATTTTTAGTGGAGATGGTGTTTCTGCATGTTGGTCAGGCTGGTCTCAAACTCCCAA
>NW_026653740.1:0-11189 GCF_009828535.3 Hylobates moloch | reverse complement strand
TCAGTTTGGGATGATTCGATCGGTAGCTCGGGGCCAGTCCAGATTCATCAAGGGAGAAGCCAGCACAAGGGGCGACCACCCTCTCACTCAATGACCCTTAGCTCCACGTAAAAACACACTCAGCCTCTGCGTCCTCAGGCCCAGGCTTGGAGTCCTTGATCATATCAGAACGGGGTTGGGGAGGAGGCCCTCAGTGTCTCTCACCCACACCTCCATCTGCAGCTCCTCTCCATCTGATGAACTGAACTAAGAAGCCTGGGATCACAGGCGTGCACTTATCTGGGGCCCTAGACCCAATACGTGATGACAAGGCAGGGGCCAGACGATCACGCCGACACCCCCGTTCAAACAGCAGGGACAGGAGGAGCAGACACGGCTGGCAGAAACCTGAGGTCCAGCCAGGTCCACACCAGCAGCTTCGAGGTGAGCGCCACCTGCTCCTGGGAGCTGACTCTTTGTGGCCCCAGGCTCTGTCTCCTGGGCTCTTGGCTGTGGTCAGAGTTAAGGTCCCTCCTCTGCAAGAGGTGGCCTGTGCCTGTGGCCAGGCAGCTTCTCAGCCTGCTTCCTGAGCATAAAGAGGCCTGTTTCCACACCGAGCCACCTCTCTCTGACGGCACTTCCACAACAGAGCTCTCTGCAGAAACCTTGTGTGTCTCCTGTGAACGTGACTGAGCTAACCCACACCTGCTCACTGGGGCAAGCCCTTGTCTCCTTGGGCTGAGAGCCAGGGGGCTTTGGAAGGGCGTCCTCAAGGTTCTCAGAGGCCTGACTGTACTGAGTCTACAAGATACGCTTGTGAATCTTGCAAATCTCAACAAAGCTGCTACAGCCACGCCTTTGAGGTCTTCACCCTTAGGCCAGAGGCCATTTCTTACTTTGAGAACCTGGTACCGGCTTAAAAGACTGTCCTGGGCCCTCTTGATTCCTCCAGATTCTGCAAACTCAACGGCTCCTCACGTGCCTGCCCCCCACCTCCCCACCCCCAACTTCAGCCTCTGTCTAGACAGGTCCTCGCAGGGCCACCACCTTCCCGGTAGCCAGAGGTGGTGCCACTCCAGCGCTCCACCTGCCCTCAGCGGGGGTCTCCTTCCCATCCTCCTCCTCAGCCTTCCCACCATCCCCCGTAGACTCCTGGAGGCCCCCAGGTTCTGCGTGACTCCAAAGGTGATGGCACACATTTGGGGTGCTAATCATGGTGGCACCCCACTTCCTGGCACCCACTTCTCACTCGTAAGACGGCTTCTCGGGATGGTGCCTCCCCAGACGCACAGACTCTGGGCCTGTGTAGCCAGTGGCACGAGCTGGAGGTGGCAGACTGTGACTCTGAGACTGCGTCTCAGTAGCCCTGGAACTCCTGCCTCAGCTTTGTGGGATGTGTCCTAGGGGAGGCCAGCTGCCTGCTGAGAAGCTTGATGACCTGGGCAGCCATGCTGTGAGGGGGTCCGAACTGAGCGTGGAGAGGCTACTCAGAGAGAGATGCTGGACAGCTCCAGCCTGCATTTGCTGCAATCACACTGGACACCCCAGGCAGGAAGCACCCAGCGCAGCCCAGTCAACCCGGAGCCCTGAGCACTCACAGTAGATTGCTATTCAGGCCATCAAGCTCCGGGGAGGCTTATTTATTTATTTTTGAGAAGGAGTCTTGCTCTTGTTGCCCAGGCTGGAGTGCAATGGTGCAATCTCGGCTCATGGTAACCTCCACCTCCCGGGGAGGTTTATTACGTAGCAGGAGATAACTAAGAGAAAGTGCATTTTGTTACATTTTGTTGGCTGATGGGTACATTGTCTACAAAGCTGTGCTGGGATTGCAGCAGTTTGAGCAGGGAGGGTGTGGGGTGGGACCTACTGCATAAACAGAGATTTAATTAGTGGATAGTTCTATGAATATAGCCTTGAAACTGGAAACACCCAACGGGTTCTTCTTGCCTGACAGCCGATTTATCAGGACAGGAGAATTGCAATAGAGTCTAGTGCATCTAGAGCCAGCTAGGAGGAGACTGGAGTTTTATTATTACTCAAATCAGCCTCCCTGAAAATTTGGAAACTAGAGTGTTTTAAAAGATAGTTTGGCAGTCAGGGGACTAGGGAGTGGGGAGTGCTGGCTGGTTGGTTGGGGATGAAATCACGGGCTGAAGCTGTCCTCCTGCGCCGAGTCGGTTCCTGTGAGGGCCACAGACCGGATGAGCTAGTTTACCCGTCCGGGTGGTGCCAGCGGAGCCGTCAGAACGCAGGGTCTGAAGAACCTCTCCAGCATCAATCTTAGGTCTTACGGCGGTGACGTCATCCACAGGAGCGGCTGGGGCGGGGTCCTGTAGTCTTACGGCGGTGACGTCATCTACATGCCTGTGGTCGTACGGCGGTGACGTCATCTACAGGAGAGGCTGGGAGGGGTCCTGTGGTCGTACAGCGGTGACGTCATCTACGGGAGCAGCTGGGAGGGGTTTTCTGGGCTTATGGCAGTGACGTCATATACAGGAGCGGCTGGGGCGGGGTCCTGTAGTCTTACGGCGGTGATGTCATCTACATGCCTGTGGTCGTACGGCGGTGACGTCATCTACAGGAGCGGCTGGGGGGGTGTCTTGTGGTCTTACGGCGGTGACGTCATCTACAGGAGCGGCTGGGGCGGTGTCCCGTGGTCTTACGGCAGTGACGTCATCTACAGGAGCGGCTGGGGCGGTGTCCCATGGCCTCTGGCGGCGTGAATCCTGAGCCGGAATTCGTAATCCTGCTGTTTATTTGTCGGTTGTACAAAGGGACTGGTCCCCATGCGAGGAGGGAATCTGTTTTGGGGAGGGGCTGTTATCATTTTTGTTTCAAACTTAAACTGTAAACTAAGTTCCTGTCAAAGTTAGTTTGGCCGACGCTCAGGAAGGAGCCGGGCGGCTTGGGGTGGAGGCAGGTGGAGCGGGTCAGGTTGGCCTCAGCCACTGTCCTGATTCCTCACTGCTGCCATCTTAGCAAAGGCGGTTTCAGAACAGGGAGGGCTGAGGCCGGGAGCACGCAGGTGGCCGAGCCCTCTGCGCGTGCTGTTCATTAGCGGATTTTGGAGGAGCCAGAGGAGTGTAGTCCCTTCAGGGGGCGGCGGAGGGAGGTGGGAGGTGTCTGGGGAGCTGGCAGGTGGGCTGGGGCCGAGCTCACTGCCTTCCTTGCAGGGGGAGTGGGGCCTCGGGATCTGAGAGCTCCTCCCCGCGGCCCTTCCCTCCTTTCTTAAGGGCATAGAGTGGGTGGAGGGTGGTGCTGGCTGGCAGGGTGGGGGTGGGAGGGCAGCGAATGAGGGGCAAGTGTTTGCCTCCTCTCAGGCCTGGGGGCCAGTTCCACATGGAAGTGAATGCTGTCAGCAGGTCGGGGTAATTGGCATAACTGCGTTATAATTACAGGAAAATTGCTCATTAATAACTGTTAGCGAGGCAGGGTGGAGACAGATGGCCAGGGCAGATGCAGCGGGGCTGGGGGTTTCGGGGGTGGGGGGGCTGGGCTGAGCCTGGAGATGGGGGCGGAGCCCTGGGGTGAAGGAGAAGGTGGTGTTTGGCTGGGCCCGGGCCAGGAAGTGGTTTTCCAGAGGTGTTTCTGCTAAAACGTTCTCCGTGCGCGGCAGCCAAGGCTATAGAGTAGGAACTAGGCCTTCTGCTCGCGCGCAAGGCTGCCTCACTGAGAGACCCGAGTTGAGCCTGGACTTGGTTCCCGCCTTCTGCAGAGGCTCCGGGCCTGCCTGCTGTGGGGCAGATGGTGATAAAGGAGAAATGAGAGAAGCCTCAGAATACCAAACCGATCCCACTGCCAACGCGGGGGACTGGGGCGGGGGCGAGGGAAACGCAGCCTTGGGTGAAGGTGATGTGGGCCCGAGAGAGAAGAGACCCCTCCCCACCCCACAGCGGTCCAGAGACGAGGCGGGAGGAGTGACGGGGGCTTCTGTATGCCTGCAAAACACCCTCATTTGTGCCCCTTTAAAAGACTCCAGTAAAAATATAAATCACGGAGGACTTGTGTTTCTGGCCAAAATGGAGTGACAAGGACTGGATTCGCTCTCCCGTTTGAAAACACAGAAGAGGTGCTTCCAGACATCGGGCACCAGGCTGGAAAGGAGGAGAATCCCTGAGAGAGACACAGACAAGGCGGGGCTCACGGTTTCCTAGCCCAGGCCTCCGGCGTCGCTCCAGGCTGCAAACAAGGCGGGGCCCGGTGGAGCCCCGCAGACCCCAAGAAGGGAGAGACAGACGGTTAGGGTTAAAGTTCCCAGGACAGAGTATGGAGGGGAGCGCTCAGAAGAGCCCAACCCAGCTTGGGAGGAAGCTGCCGGAGGCCAGGGGCAAAACTGTCTGAGAGCGTCCGGCCCTACACCAGCAGCCCACAGTGCCCGTCCCCCAGCCTGGAGGCCTCCTGAGGGTGGCGGTGGCATCTCACAAGGGTCTTGCTCCCCGAAGAGGGATAATGAGTGTGGACAAAATGGGCAGAACATTCGGCCCCGACGGCCACTTTAAAATAAGACCTGAGAGGCCAAACCTTTTCCATGTAACTGAACCGCATGCCAGAAAAAGTTGCAGAAATGTTTCCACATAAACACAAACATCCACACCCAACAAAGGCGATGTTAACAATGTCTGCCATCGATTCAAAGATTACATTCGGGGAAGCAGGAAAAGCCACCCGTAAGGGGAGGAAAAATCCACTGCGAAATCCTGGTCAGAACTAACCCAAGTGTTAGAATCGCCAGACAGACACTGACAGTCATCTTGACTGCATTCGCCGTGTTCAAAGAGCTAAGTAGAAACATAGACCATTAAAAAATATGCAAACCAAACTTCTAGAAATCAAGGCTACAATGGATGGGGTTCACAGACCACACATGGAAGAAAAGGTGAATGAACTTGAAGGCAGAGCGAATGACATACACTGTATAAAATAGGAAACATAATTAAGTTAAAAGAGCATCCTGTGTGAGTTGCGGGTTCCAGGGGCCCGGCACCCCCGTGAGTGTAAGAGTACCCCACACACAACCGTAATACGTATGGGGGTCCCTGAAGAAGAGCCGACCGTGGAGACGCTGAAAAGATATGAAGAAATCATGACTCCCAAATTTCCAAATCTGACGCCAACTGTGAACTCACAGATGATAGAAGCTCAACAAGCCTCAAGGACACGAAAGGCGAAGAAACGGGACAGAGGTCCCTTCCAGAAAGGTCACCTTCCGGGTCACCGGAGGAAAACACACGCTCTCATTTCTCCTGAGGAGCAACGCGAGTGAACCCACGCAGGGCAGCGTCGTAAGAAACCTGTCAGCAAGAATATCTCTCAGAGACAAAGGTGGAACGAGTGTCTCCGGAGGTAATGCCTGAAAGAGCGGTGGTGAGCGGACCCGCTGTGGGGCATGGGCGTGTCCTCCCGGCAGGAGCAGCGCAGATGTGGGACGAGAGACACAGGTCACCGGGAACAGCCACAGCGTGGGTGATTAAATACCTGAGATTTGACAAATGGATGAAGTATCCGTCAAAAATAATTGACTGTTTAAACAAAATATTCACAATGTGCTGTGGGTTTTTTTTTTTTTTTTTTGTTTTTTTTTTTTTTTTTGAGGCAGAGTCTCGCTCTGTCGCCCAGGCTGGAGTGCAGTAGTGTGATCTCTGTCCACTGCAAGCTCCGCCTTCCGGATTCACACCATTCTCCCGCCTCAGCCTCCCGAGTAGCTGGGACTACAGGCACCCGCCACCACGCCCGGCTAATTTTTTGTATTTCTAGTAGAGACGGGGTTTCACCATGTTAGCCAGGATGGTCTCGATCTGACCTTGTGATCCACCTGCCTTGGCCTCCCAAAGTGCTGGGATTACAGGTGTGAGCCACCGCGCCCAGCCTGCACTGTGGGTTTTAAAACACGCATAGAGTGTGGCAGCCATGGTGCCCAGGCCATCCAGAGAGACATGGGGACGTGGATGTGGGAAGGTTCTTGCATCACCATGGAGTGGTGGGTTTCGCCTGCAGGAGCCCAGGGTCCACGGAGACGTGCACTGTAGACCCCAGAGCAGCCGTGGCACCGACGTCCTTGCGGGGTGTTCAGAGATGCCAGAGTGTGGGGGGATTCAGTGACTTGGGGTCTCATGGGCTCGTTGGCTGATTTCTGTCTGGAGCACACGCTGGCTCTCTCCCATTTTCTACTCCGTTGAGACCAAATTAAAATGGAACCGGCCACAAAGAGCAAGTGGGGCTTGGTGTCGCTTCTCTGAGGCCAGAGCCGGGGGCATTGCCTTCCTGGGAGTGCAGAGGAACGTGGGCAGAGTGTGTGCCATGGCCTCGGCCAGAGACGACGCAGCCAACGCAGGAGGCTGCACTTGCCTTTCCCGACGTCCACCGATACCTGTGAGGAACCACAGAGGAGACGAGAGCTTCATCCGGTGCGGCTGCGAAGGGCCGGGATTCCACCGAGGCAGGCGAGGAAGACCCAGTGATCTGGGAGGCTCCCCTAGGAGGGCAAAGCCTGAGGAGTGGGTGGCTGGGGTTGGGACCCAGAGGGTGACCGTGAACCTGCTCTGACCAGACGCATGGCAGGAGCGGGGAGGGCGTGGGAACCAGGGTGCCTCCACTGGCCTCTGGCGGAGCCAGAGCTGCTGACGCCAGGACCCGTGGCGCTGAACCCAGACACATGGCTGAATGCCAGGGCCCATGGCACTGGAGTCAGACACATGGCTGAGTGAGGAGGGATTGGTAGAGGCCAGCACCCAGCTCTTCCCATCTGAAGACAGAGGCAGAGGAGCCACAGCAAGCTCGAGCTCTGGAGGCTGGAACAGGTGCAAGGCTGGGTCCATCTCTGCTCTCCGTGGACCTAGGAGACGTCGTGGTTCCTGAATCTGAAATGGAGGTAACAATATTCCTGCTCTGAAGAGCTCCCAGGAAGAGCACATAAGCCGACCAAAGCCCCTGTACCTGGCACCCAACGTGCTCTCAGCCCACACCCGGCTCCTGACACGCCCTCAACCCACTCGCTGGCGGGGTCAAGCCGCTGGCGGGGTCAAGCCACCGCCGAGGCTGCCTCAGCAGAGTCCCCAAACCTGAAGCTGGCAGATTTGAGGCTAAAAAACTAAAGACAGAGCTCCAGGCTGGAGGCCAACTGTCCTTCCCCAGGAACGAGAAGAGGTCTGTGGTCCGGATGAGCAGAACGAGGGGGGCCGGAGGCCCCTTGCAGGGAGCGGAGCGGACAGAGGTTCTGTTGGAACCGCAGCTCAGAGCCCCTGAGGGACCCCTATTCTGGGGCCCTGGCCCTTACCACAGACCCTTGTGTGTGTTAGGACCGCCTGCCCAAGACCTGCAGAGCCAGGGAATCTGCATTTTTAATGCGGCCTCAGATTCCACGTGGGGTGGGTTATGGTGGGCAAGATCAGAGAGGAATCCTTGCTTCACAGTTCGAAGTTGGAAGACAACATTTAGTGCTACACAGTCGAGGAGCAGCAAGCCCTGCTTGTCACACGGAGATCCGGGGCTGCGTTTCGGGAATCGGGAGAGAAGTCTAAACATGGCTGTCTCCAGGGAGAGCAATGGATGAGAAGGTGGGGCCGCTCTTCTTTGTAGCAGCCTTGTAAAACTGGCTTTCTTGTTTTTGAGACAGAGTATTGCTCTGTTGCCCAGGCTGGAGTGCAGTGGTGTGATCTCAGCTCATTGTAACCTCCGCCTCGCGGGTTCAAGTGATTCTCCTGCCTCAGCCTCCCGAGTAGCTGGGACTACAGGCACACGCCACCATGTCTGGCTAATTTTTGTATTTTTAGTAGAGACGAGGTTTCACTAAGGGAGGAGACCACCCCTCATATTGTCTTATGCCCAATTTCTGCCTCCAAAGAAAGAAAAAGTAAAAACTAAAAGGCAGAAATGAAATCCACAGGCAGACAGCCCGGCGCCACACCCTGGGCCTGGTAGCTAAAGATCGACCCCTGACCTAATCGGTTATGTTAGCTGTAGATTACAGACGTTGTATGGAAAAGCACTGTGACAATCCCTGTCCTGTTCTGCTCCATTCCAATGACCGGTGCATGCAGCCCTCAGTCACGTACCCCCCGCTTGCTCAATCGATCACAACCCTCTCACGCGCACCCCCTTAGAGTTGTGAGCCCTTAAAAGGGCCAGGAATTGCTCACTCGGGGAGCTCAGCTCTTGAGACAGGAGTCTTGCCAACGCCCCCAGCCGAATAAACCGCTTCCCTCTTTAACTCGGTGTCTGAGGAGTTTTGTCTGCGGCTTGTCCTGCTGCATCACCATGTTGGCGAGACTGGTCTCGAACTCCTGACCTCAAGTGATCCCCCTGCCTCGGCCTCCCAAAGTGCTGGGATTACAGGCGTGAGCCACACGCCTGGCCGTAAAACTGGCTTTTTAAGCCACATCGATGTATACTTTTGATAAAACTAGAGCCATTAAAAAATTTGGTATGTGTCTCCCGTGCTGTGAGTCCCCCACCATGACCGCCCCTGCACGGTGGTTCCTGGCTTGAGAAGTCAGGCGGTCCAGTTTGCGGCAGAGGAGGGTAAAGACGGCTTTCACCTTCCCCAAATCCGGAGGTCCTGGCAAGCCTCCACCATGGAGGAGGATGGGGTGGAGAACGTGGTTGGATCTCCGATGTCTGGAAGTGATAGCTCACGGTTTTATATTTTTTGCTTCTATGTTATACTGTGAGCTGTCACTTTCAGACGACAGAGTTCCAACCGCCTTCTCCATTCCCGGAGCAGCTCCGGGAGTCCTCGGAGCAGGAATGTTGTTGCCTCCAGTTCAGACTCAGCAACCGTGGTGTCTCTTCCCAGGTCTGTGGATAGCAGAGGTGGACCCAGCCTTTCGCCTGTTCCAGCCTGCAGAGCTCGAGCTCACTGTGGGTTCTCCCCCTTTTGGCTGAGATTGTGCTGCTGCACTGCAGCCTGGGTGACAGAGGGAGACCCTGTCACAAAAAGAGAACGAAAAAAAAGAAAAAAGAAAGGAAGGAAGGAAGTCAGTTCCTGTGATCACACCGTTTTCTGCTTTTAGAACGAGGGCCCTGCCCATTGATTTTGCACCAGGCCCCACGCATTCTGCAGCCGGCCAGGGCGAGGCCACGCGTGTGTGCTGATCTGTCGCTGCCTCTCACCGTCCCTGGACCAGAAACTGCCTGAGCAGGGACCCTGGCTGTCAACTTCACTCTGGGTCCCCAGCACTGGGCCACGCCCACCCAGGGGCTCATGCTCAGCCTGTCGGTGGCAAAGACAAGCCGGCCAGCAGTGGGGCCGTGTTGGCGGCAGGGATGGTGGTGGGGCCGGGGGTGCTGTGAGGCTGGTCTGGGGTGGGCGGTGGTGTTGCGTCTGGCAGTGCTGCCGCTGGGGCCAGTGGTGTGAGTACTGTGGACCATGGTGGTGTGGGGTGAGCAGGTGGCTTGGGGGTGACGGGCGGCGATGGGTGTTGGTTTCTAGGATACGGAGCTGCATGAGGCCCTCTTGCCTGCAGCTTCAGCACCTCCAGCCTCATGGCTGCCTGCAGTCAGCATTGGAGACCAGCGGCGTTACTCTGTCACCAAGGGCACCAGCAGGAAGCCATTGACGTGAACATCGGCAGACAGATGTTCACAGAGGCATGGGCAGGGCCAAGGGGCCCTGGAGGCCGCCAGGCAGGACATCCTCACCTCCCCCACGGTGCGGTGACCCCGACCCTCAGGCGCTGTCGAGAGGTGCAGTGGCTGCTGCACATGTGGCTCCTGCTCAGGTAGAGAGTGAGACACGGGCCTCGTCAGACCGCCCGCCTGCCTGCCCGCTACCCCGAAGCCACCAGGGAACTCTGGGGTGCAGCCCACGGAGCCACTCCTCGCACAGCACAAAGGCTCCGGTGGGCCGGACGCACAGCGGTCCCAGTGTCACCTGCCCCATCACCCATCCTGGAGCCCTCCCAGCTCTACTGTAGAGCCTGCAGCTGTGCGGGAAATGGGCATACATTTGGAGGTGATCCTGAGGATCAGGTTCCTGCCCTCCGCCGGGGGGATGGGGTCATTTACTGGAAAGAGGGGCAAACAGGTGTCCTCAATGACTTCAACCTCAGTCTCCAGAAGTCTGACTCTTGCTAGTGCTTGGCCCCCAACCCTTCAGACCCCAGAAGCCCCACTGTCCGCAGGCCTGGGGTCTCGCGAATGCTGGCTGTGGCCGCGGACCCTGCCATGGTGGGAGGCAGTGTGAAGATGACCAAGCATTCATTCGTTCTGTTTTCCTGATGACCCTCAAGCGGCCTCGTGCTTTCTTCCACATCTGCGGTGTCCCAGCTTCCTGCCAGCCCCCACGAAGCCATGGTTACAGCTCAGCAATTTAAACACGAAACACGACAGATCAGTACCATGGGTGATCATAAGCCCATCCCTGCAGGGCTCCAGAGAGAAGCTGGCGGTGGGAGCATGTGGCGGGGAGTGGGGCCGCGTAGCCTCCTCCCCGGGCTGCACAACTTTCTGTGATGATCAACGCAGCCCTGGAGGAGGGACCTGGCCCTTGATTCCCAGGCTGCAGTTGGAGGTTGTTCAGGCACCAGCTCCGTCTCCGGGTATTCTGTTTCCTCCGCTTTCCTCCACGTGGCATCTCTTCCAGCCTGAGCTTCAGAGAACCCTCACGGTGGTTGTGGATCTCCCAGACCCAGGCCAAGAGGGCAGGCAGGCAGGCAGGCAGCACTCGCTCAGCCTCAGCCCTGGCTCAGGGGCCACGGGGGCAGCGCAGTGCTCGCCAGCACGGGCCCAGGCACCCCTCCCAGATGCCCACCGAGGCTGAGGTGTGTGGCTGTGGGCTGCTCTCCAGCGCCTGCACCCACAAAGCCTGGCTCCTGATTGCATAAGCCTTGGGCCCCCGGCCCTGGGAAAAACCCAACCCTGTGTTGGGCAGGCCTGGCCAGTCCCTACCCGTGTGCCCTTCACCACTGAGTGCCTGCCCCATCCCTCCTCCCTCCCTCCTCCCTCCTCCCTGCCTGCCTTTTTCCTCTGTCCTCTCTCCCCTCCATCTTCCCTCCCTTCCTCCTCTTTCCCTCCCTCCTCCCTCCCTCCTCCCTCCTCCCTCCCTCCCTCCTCCCTCCCTCCTCCCTCCTCCCTGCCTTTTTTCCTCTGTCCTCTCTCCCCTCCATCTTCCCTGCCTTCCTCTCTCCCTCCTCCCTTCCTTCCTTTCTCCCTTCCTTCCTCTCCCCCTCCCTCCTCCCTCCCTTCCTCTCTCCCTCCCTCCTCCCTCCCTTCCT
>NW_026653739.1:0-11193 GCF_009828535.3 Hylobates moloch | reverse complement strand
ACCACTCATATGATGATGCTTCTGGGAGTCACCACCCCGTTGATGAAGCTTCTGGGAGTCACAAACCCGATAATGAAGCTTCTGGGAATCATCATCCCGATGATGAATCCTCTGGGAGTCAACACCCCAATGATTAAGCTTCTTGGAGCCACCAACCCGATGATGAAGCTTCTCGGATTCACCACCCCGATGATGATTATTCTGAGAGTCACCACCCCAATGATGATGAAGTTTCTTGGCGTCACCACCCCGATTATGAAGCTTCTGCGAGCCACCACACCGATGATGATGAATCTTCTGTGAGTCACCACCCCGATGATGAGGCTTCTGGGAGTCCGCACACTGTTGAGGAAGCCTCTGTGAGTCAACTCCATGATAATGAAGTTTCTGGGAGTCACCATCCAGATGATGAAGATTCTTGGAGTCACCACCCAGATGATGATGAAGCAACTGGGAGTCACCACCACGATAATGCAACTTATGGGAGTCACCACCCTGATGATGATGAAGCTTCTGGGAATCACCACCCCCATAATGATGAAGCTTCTGGGAGTCACCACTCTGATGACAAAGCTTCTGGTAGTCACCACCCTGATGATGAGGAAACTTCTGGGAGTCACCATCCCGATGATGAAGCTTCTACGAGTCACCACCTGATGATGAAGCTTCCGTGAATCCACACCCCGATGATGAAGATTCTGGGAGTCACCAAGCTGATGATGAAGCCTATGGAAGTCACCAACCCGATGATGATGAAGCTTCGGGGAGTCACAATCCCGATCATGATGAAGCTTCTTGGAGTCACCACCCCGATGATGCAAATTCTGGGAGTCACCACCCTAATGATGATGAAACTTCAGGGAGTCATCAACCCAATGATGAAACTTCTAGGAGTCACCATCCTGATGATGAGTCTACTGGGATTCACCACCCTGATGATGAAGCTTCTGTGAGTCACCAAAACGATGATCAAGCCTCTGGGAATCACCAACCCGATGATGAAGCTTCAGGAATTCAACTCCCTGATGAAGAAGAAGCTTCTGAGAGACACCACCCGGATGATGAAGTTTCTGGGATTCACCACCGACACGATGAAGCTTCAGGGAGTCACGACCCTGATGCTGAAGCTTCTGGGAGTCACCACCCCTATGATGATGAAGCTTCTGGGAGTCACCATGCCAATGATAATGAATCTTCTTGGGAGTCACCACCCCGATGATGATGAAGCTTCTAGGAGTCTCCACTTCGAAGATGATGAAGCTTCTGGGAATCAAAACCCTGATGAAGAATCTTCTGTGAGTCAACACCACGATGATGAAACTTCTGGGAATCACCACCCCGATGATGAAACTTCTGGGATTCGCCACCCCGATGATGAATATTTTGGGAGCACCACCCCGATTATGATGCTTCTGGGAGTGACCACCCCAATCATGATGCTTCTGGGCGACACCACACAGATGATGTTGTAGCTCATGGGATTCACCACCCCTAAGATGATTAAGCTTCTGGGAGTCACCACACCTATCACGATGATGCTTCTGGGAGTCACCAACACAATGATGATGAATCCTATTGGAGTCACACCCCAAAGATGATGAAGCTTCTAGGGTCATAACCCCGATGATGATGCCTCTCAGAGTCACCACCCAGATGATGAAATTTCTGTGAATCAACACCCCGATGATGAAGCTTCTGGGAGTCAATACTCCAATGATGAAGCTCCTAGGAGTCAACACCCCGATGATGAAGATTCTGGGAGTCATCACAACGATGATGAATCTCCTGGGAATCACAACCCCGATGATGAATCCTCAGGACGTCACCACGCCGATGATGATGAATCTTCTGGGAGTCACCAACCCGGTGATGATGAAGCTTCTGGAAGTCACCACCCCAAAGATTATGAAGCTTCTGGGAGTCAAAACTCCGATGATAAAGCTTCTCTGAGTCACAACCCTGATGATGAAGTTTCTGCGAATCACAACCCCAATGATGAAGCTTCTGGGAGTCCCCACCCCGATTATGAATCTTTTGGGAATTATCTCAATGGTGATGAAATTTCTGGGAATCACCACCCCGTTGATGAAGCTTCAGGGAGTCACCAACCCGATGAAGATGAAGCTTCTGACTGTCACCACCCCAATGATGAAGCTTCTGTGATTCACCACCGCAATGATGAAGATTCTGGCAGTCACCACCCTGATGATGAAATTCTGGGAATCACCACCTCAATGATGAAGCTTCTGGGAGTCACCACCCTGATGATGATCAAGCTTCTGGGAGTCACCATCCCGATGATGATGAAACTTCTGGGAGTCCCCACCCCAATGATGAAGCTTCGGTTAGTCACAACCCTGATGACGATGGAGCTTCTGGGAGTCACTACCCCAATGATGAAGTTTAAGGGAGTCACTATCCCGATGATGAAAATTCTGGGAGTCACCAACCCGATGATTAAGGTTCTGGGTGTCACCACCCTGATGATGAAGCTTCTGGGAGTCACCACCCCTATGATGTAGCTTCTGGGATTCACCAACCCGATGATGAAGCTTCTGGGAGTCACCACACCAATGATGACGAAGCTACTGGGAGTCACCTCCTGACGATGATGAAGCTTCTTGGTGTCACCACCCCTATAACGAAGCTTCTGGGAGTCACCACCCTGATGATGAAGTAGCTTCTGGGAGTCATCACCACGATGATGAAAATTATAGGAGTCACCACCCTGATGATGAAGCTTCTGGGATTCATAAACCCGATGATCAAGCTTCTTGGAGTCACCACCCCAATGATGAAGCTTCTGGAATTCACCACACCCATGAGGAAACCTCTGGGAGTCACCAACCCGATGATGAAGCTTCTGGGGTTCATCATCCCAAGGATGAAACTTCTGGGATTCACCACGACGATGATGAAACTTCTGGGACTCATCACAACGATGATGAAACTTCTGGGAATCACAACCATGATGATGAAGCTTCTGGGAGTCACCACTGTGATGATGATGAAGCTTCTCAGAGTCACCACTCCAATGATGAAGTTTCTGGAATTCACCACACTGATGATGAAGCCTCTGGGAATCATCAACCCGATGATGAAGCTGCTGGGATTCATTTCCCGATAATGAAATTTCTGGGATTCACCAGCCCGATGATGAAGGTTCCGGGAGTCACCACCATGATGATGATGAAACTTCTGGGAGTCACAACCCCAACATGATGAAGCTTCTTTAAGACACCACTCCAATGATGAAGCTTTTGGGAGTCACCAACCCGATGACGATGAAACTTCTGGGAGTCACAACCCCGATGATGATGAAGCTTCGGGGAGTCACCACCCCGATGATGAGGCTTCTGGGAGTCACCACGCCGAAGATGATGACGCTTCTGGGAGTCACCACTTTGATGATGAGGCTTCTGGGAGTCCCCAGACCTATGATGAATCTTCTGGGAGTCACCACCTCAATGAAGAAGATTGTGGGATTCACTATCCCGATGATGAAGCTTCTGGGAGTCAACACGCTGATGAGGAAGTTTCTGTGAGTCACCACCCCGATGATGAAGAAGCTTCCGGGAGACACCACCCCTATGATGAAGAAGCTTCTGGGAGTCACCACTCCGATGATGATGAACCTTCTGGGATTCAACAACATGATGATGATAAAGCTTCCGGAAGTCACCACCCTGATGATGATGAAGCTTCTGGGAGTCAAAACACTGATGACGAAGCTTCTGGGTGTCAAAATGCCGATAATGAAACTTCTCAGAGACACCACCCAGATGATGAAGTTTCTGGGAATCACCACCCCGATGAGGAAGCTTCTGGGAGTCACCACCCCGATCAGGAAGCTTCTGGGAATCACCATCTAGATGATGAAGCTTATGGAAGTCACCAAAACGATGATGAAGCTTCTGGGAATCACCACCCCAATGATGAAGATTCTGGAATTCACCTTGCAGATGATGGAGAAGTTTCTGAGAGTCACCAACCCGATGATGAAGTTTCTGTGATTCACCACCGCCGGTGATGAAGCTTCTGGGGGTCTACACCCTGATGATGAAGCTTCTGGGAGTCACCACCCCTGTGATGATGAAGCTTCGAGGAGTCACCACCCCCATGATAATAAAGCTCTGGGAGTCACCAAAATGACGATGAAGCATTTGGGAGTCACCACCCCAATGATGATGAAGCTTCTGAGAGTCTCCACCTCGAAGATGATGAAGCTTCTGGGAGTCAAAACCTTGATGACTAAGCTTCTGGGAGTTACCATCCCGATGATGAAGCTTCTGGGAGTCAAAACCTTGATGACTAAGCTTCTGGGAGTTACCACCCCGATGATGAAGCTTCTGGGAATCACCGTCCTGATGATGAAGCTTCTGAAAATCACCATGGCAATGATGAAGCATCTGGGAGTCACCACCCCAATGATCAAGCTTCTGGGAAACACCACCCTGATAATGAAGATTCTGAGAATCACCACCCCGATGATGAAGCTTCTGGGAGTCACCTCCCAATGATGAAGCCTCTCAGAATCACCAGCACGATGATAAATATTCTAGGAGTCACCACCGCGATGTTGAAGATTTTGGGAAGCACCACCCTGCTAATGATACTTCTGGGACTCACCAAACCGATGATAATGAACCTTTTGGGAGTTACCACCCTGATGATGAAGTTGCTGGTAGTAACAACCACGATGATGATGAAGCTTCTGAGAGTCATCACCTCGATGATCATAAAGCTTCTGGGAGTCACCACCACGAAGATGAAGCTTCTGGGAATCACCATCCCGATGAGGAATCTTCTGAGAATCACCACTCAGATGATGATGCTTCTGGGAGTCACCACCCCATTGATGAAGCTTCTGGGAGTCGCCACCCCGATAATGAAGCTTCTGGGAATCACCATCCTGATGATGCATCCTCTGGGAGTCAACACCCCAATGACGAAGCTTCTGGGAGCCACCAACCCAAAGATGAAGCTTCTCGGATTCACCACCCCCATGATGAATATTCTGCGAGTCACCACCCCAGTGATGATGAAGTTTCTTGGAGTAACCACCCCGATGATGATGAAGCTTCTGGGAGTCACCATCCTGATGATGAAGCTTCTGTGAGTCACCACCCGATGATGAAGTTTCTTTGAATCCCCACCGTGATGATGCAGATTCTGGTGGACACCAACCCAATGATGAAGCTTATGGAAGTCACCAACCCAATGATGATGAATCTTCTGGAAGTCACAATCCCGATGATGTGAAGCTTCTTGGAGTCACCACCCTGATGATGATGAAACTTCTGGGAGTCATCATCCCAATGATGAAACTTCTGGGAGGCACCACCCTGATGATGAGGTTTCTGGGATTCACCACCCCGATGATGAAGCTTCTGGGAGTCACCAAAACGATGATGAAGCTTCTGGGAATCACCACCCCGATGATGAAGATTCTGGAATTCACCTTGCAGATGATGGAGAGGTTTCTGAGAGTCACAAACCCCATGATGAAGTTTCTGTGATTCACCACCGCCATGATAAAGCTTCTGGGGGTCTACACCCTGATGATGAAGCTTCTGGGAGTCACCACCCCTGTGATGATGAAGCTTCGGGGAGTCACCACCTCGATGATAATAAAGCTCTGGGAGTCACCAAAAGGATGATGAAGCATTTGGGAGTCACCACCCCAATGATGATGAAGCTTCAGAGAGTCTCCACCTCGAAGATGATGAAGCTTCTGGGAGTCAAAACCTTGATGACTAAGCTTCTGGGAGTTACCACCCCGATGATGAAGCTTCTGGGAATCACAGCCCTGATGATGAAGCTTCTGAAAATCACCACTGTGATGATGAAGCATCTGAGAGTCAACACCCCAATGATCAAGCTTCTGGGAAACACCATCCTGATGATGAAGATTCTGAGAATCATCACCCCGATGATGAAGCTTCTGGGAGTCACCTCCCGATGATGAAGCCTCTCGGAATCACCAGCACGATGATGAATATTCTGGGAATCACCACCCCAATGTTGAAGATTTTGGGAAGCACCACCCTGCTAATGATATTTCTGAGACTCACCAAACCGATGATAATGAACCTTTTGGGAGTTATCACCCCGATGATGAAGTTGCTGGTAGTTACCACCACGATGATGATGAAGCTTCTGAGAGTCATCACCTCGATGATCATAAAGCTTCTGGGAGTCACCACCAAGAAGATGAAGCTTCTGGGAATCACCATCCCGATGAGGAATCTTCTGAGAATCACCACTCAGATGATGATGCTTCTGGGAGTCACCACCCCGTTGATGAAGATTCTGGGAGTCACCAACCCGATAATGAAGCTTCTGGGAATCACCATCCTGATGATGCATCCTCTGGGAGTCAACACCCCAATGACGAAGCTTCTGGGAGCCACCAACCCAATGATGAAGCTTCTTGGATTCACCACCCCCATGATGAATATTCTGGGAGTCACCACCCGATGATGATGAAGTTTCTTGGAGTAACCACCCCGATGATGATGAAGCTTCTGGAAGTCAACATCCCAATGATGAAGCTTCTGCGAGTCACCACCCGATGATGAAGTTTCTGTGAATCCCCACCCCGATGATGAAGATTCTGGGAGACACCAACCTGATGATGAAGCTTATGGAAGTCACCAACACGATGATGATGAATCTTCTGGGAGTCACAATCCCGATAATGATGAAGCTTCTTGGAGTCACCACCCTGATGATGATGAAACTTCTGGGAGTCATCATCCCAATGATGAAACTTCTGGGAGTCACCACCCTGATGATGAGTTTTCTGGGATTCATCACCCTGATGATGAAGATTCTAGGAGTCACCAAAACGATGATCAAGCTTCTGGGGATCACCATCCCAATGATGAAGCTTCAGGAATTCACCTCCCCGATGATGAAGAAGCTTCTGAGAGTCACCAACCAGATGATGAAGCTTCTGGGATTCACTACCGACATGATGAAGCTTCTGGGAGTCACCACACCTATGGTGATGAAGCTTCTGTGAGTCACCAGGCCAATGATAATGGATCTTCTGGGAGTCACCACACCGATGATGATGAAGCTTTGGGAGTCACCACCCCGATGCTGATTAAGCTTCTGGGAGTCTCCACCTCAAAGATGATGTAGCTTCAGGGAGTCAAAACCCTGATGAAGAAGCTTCTGGGAGTCACCACCCCGATGACAAAACTTCTGGGAATCACCAACAGGATGATGAAACTTCTGGGATTCACCACCCCGATGATGATTTTGGGAGCACCACCAAAATCATGATGCTTCTAGGAGTGCCCACCGTGATCATGATGCTTCTGGGCATCACCACCCGGATGATGATGAAGCTTCTGGGCGTCACCACCTCATTGATGAGGAAGCTTCTGGGAATCATCACTCTGAAGATGATGAAGCTTCTGGGAGTCACCATGCCTATGATGATGATGCTTCTGGGAGTCACCACCCCGATGAAGATGAATATTCTGTGAGTCTCCACCCCAAAGATGATGAAGCTTCTGGGAGTCATAACCCCGATGATGATGCTTCTCAGTGTCACCACCCAGAAGATGAAATTTCTAGGAATCAACACCACGGCGATGAAGCTTCTGGGATTCACCACCCCAATGATGAAGCTTCTAGGAGTCAACACCCCGATGATGAAGATTCTTGGAGTCATCACAACGATGATGAATCTCCTGGGAATCACCAACCTGATGATGAATCCTCAGGAACTCACCACCCCGATGATGATGAAGCTTCTGGGAGTCAAAAACCTGATGATGATGAAGCTTCTGGGAGTGATCAACCCAGTGATGATGAAGCTTCTGGGAATCAACACCCCAGTGATAAAGCTTCTCAGAGTCACAACCCTGATGATGAAGTTTCTGGGAATCACCACCACAATGATGAAGCTTCTGGGAGTCTCCACCCTGATGATGAATCTTCTGGGAGTCACCACAACGATGAGGAAACTTCTGGGAATCATCATCCCGTTGATGAAGCTTCAGGGAGTCACCACACCAATGATGATGAAGCTTCTGACTGTCACCACCCCAATGATGAAACTTCTGGCATTCACCACCGCAATGATGAAGATTCTGGGAGTCACCACCCTGATGATGAAATTCTGGGAATCACCTCCTCAATCATGAAGCTTCTGGGAGTCACCACTCCGATGATAATGAAGCTTTGGGAGTCACCATCCTGATGAGGAAGAAACTTCTGGGAGTCCCCACCCCGATGATGAAGCTTCAGTGAGTCACAACCCTGGTGACAATGGAGCTTCTGGGAGAAACTACCCCAATGATGAAGCTTATGGGAGTCACTAACCTCATGATGAAAATTCTGGGAGTCACCACCCCGATGTTTAAGGTTCTAGGTGTCACCACTCCGATGATGAAGCTTCTAGGAGTAACCACCCATTTGATGTAGCTTCTGGGATTCACCAACACAATGATGAAGCTTACGGGAGTCAAAACACCGATGATGAAGAAGCTACTGTGAGTCACCACCCGACGATGATGAAGCTTCTTGGAGTCAGCACCCCAATGACGAAGGTTGTGTGAGTCACCACCCTGATGATGAAGAAGCTTCTGGGAGTCATCACCGTGATGATGAAAATTATGGGAGTCACCACCCTGATGATGGCGCTTCTGGGATCCGTAACCCCGATGATGAAGCTTCTCGGAGTCACCACCCCAACGACGAAGCTTCTGTAATTCACCACACCGATGATGAAACCTCTGGGAGTCAACAACCCGATGACGAAGCTTCTGGGATTCATCATCCCGATGATGAAACTTCGGGGAGTCGCCACCCCGATGATGGAGATTTTGGGAAGCACCACCCCTTTGATGACACTTATGGGAGTCACCACCCCGATGATGAATCTTCTAGGAGTCACCACCCCGATAATGATGGAGCTTCTGGGAGTCACCACCCATGTGATAATGAAGCTTCAGGGAGTCACCACCCTGATGATGATGAAGCTTCTGAGAGTCACCACCCCGATTATGAACCTTCTTGGATTCACCACAGCCATGATGAAGCTTCTGGGAGTCACCAACCAGATGATGAAACTTCTGAGAATCACCACCCCAATGATGAAGTTTCTGGGAATCACCACCCCAATGATGAAGCTTCTGGGAGTCACCACCCCAATGATGAAGCTTCTGGGAATCACCACCCTGGTGATGAAACTTCTGAGAATCAGCACCCTGATGATGAAGCTTCTGGGAGTCACCACCCCAATGATGAAGCTTCTGGGAATCACCACACTAATGATGAAGCTTCTGAGAATCACCACCCTGATGATGAAGCTTCTGGGAGTCACCTCCCGATGATAAAGCTTCTCTGAATCACCACCATGATGAATCTTCTGGAAGTCACCATCCCGATAATGAAGCTTCTGGGAATCACCATCCCAATGATGAATCCTCTGGGATACAACACCCCAATGATGAAGCTTCTGGGAGCCACAAACCCGATGATGAAGCTTTCGGATTCACCACCCCGATGCTGAATATTCTGGGAGTCACAACCCAGATGATGATGAAGTTTCTTGGAGTCACCACCCTGATTATGATGAAGCTTCTGGAGTCACCACCCAGATTGTGAAGCTTCTGGGAGTCACCACCCCGACGATGTTGAATCTTCTGTGAGTCACCACCCCAATGATTAAGCTTCTGGGAGTCCCCACCGCAATGGTGAAGCCTCTATGAGTCAACTCCACGATAATGAAGCTTCAGGGAGTCGCCAACCCGATGCCACCTTGATGATGTTGAAGCTTCTGTGAATCACCACTCCCATGATGATGAAGCTTCTGGGAGTCACCACCCTGATGATGATGAAGCTTCTGGGAGTCACCATCCCTACAATGAAGCTTCTGTGAGTCACCACCCTGATGATGAAGCTTCTGTGAATCCCCACCCCGATGATGAAGATTCTGGGAGTCACTGACCCGATGATGAAGTTTATAGAAGTCACCAACCCGATGATGATGAAGCTTCTGGGAGTGACAATCCCGATGATGATGAAGTTTCTTGGAGTCACCACCCCGATGATGCAACTTCTGGGAGTCACCACCCTGATGATGATGAAACTTCTGGGAGTCATCACCCCAATGATGAAACTTCTGGGATTCACCAACCTGATGATGAAGCTTCTAGGAGTCACCAAAACGATGATGAAGCTTCTGAGATTCACCACTGCCATGATGAAGCTTCTGGGAGTCACGACCCTGATGATGAAGCCTCTGGGAGTCACCACCCTTATGATGATGAAGCTTCTGGGAGTCACCACGCTAATGATAATGAATCTTCAGGGAGTCACCACATGGATGATGATGAATCTTCTGGGTGTCACCAGCCTGATGATGATGAAGCTTCTGGGAGTCTCCACCTCGAAGATGATGAAGTTTCTGGGAGTCAAAACCCTGATGAAGAAGTTTCTGGGAGTCACCACGATGATGAAACCTGTGGGAACCACCACCCCGATGATGAAACTTCTGGGATTCACCACCCCGATGATGAAGATTTTGGGAGCACCACCAAAATCACGATGTTTCTGGGAGTGACCACCCCGATCATGATGCTGCTCAGCATCACCACCCGGATGATGATGAAGCTCCTGGGCGTCACCACCTCGATAATGATGAAGCTTCTGGGATTCCACCACCCCGAAGATTATGAAGCTTCTGGGAGTCACCACGCCTATGACGATGATGCTTCTGGGAGTCACCACCCCGATGATGATGAATCTTCTGGGAGTCACCACGCCAAATATGAGGATGCTTCTGGGAGTCATAACCCATATGATGATGCTTCTCAGAGTCACCACCCAGACGAAATTTCTGGGAATCAACACCCTGATGATGAAGCTTCTGGGAGTCACAATGCCAATGATGAAGCTTCTAGGAGTCAACACCCAGATGGTGAAGATTCTGAGAATCGTCACAAGGCTGATGAATCTCCTTGGATTCACCAGCCCAATGATGAATCCTCAGGTAATCACCACCCCGATGATGATGAAGCTTCTGAGAGTCAACACCCCAATGATAATGAAGCCTCTGGGAGTCACCAACCTGGTGATGATGAAGCTTCTGGGAGTCACCAACCCGAAGATTATGAAGCTTCTGGGAGTCAACACCCCGATGATAAAGCTTCTCAGAGTCACAACCCCAAT
>NW_026653738.1:0-11193 GCF_009828535.3 Hylobates moloch | reverse complement strand
TCAATTCCCACCTATGAGTGAGAACATGCAGTGTTTGGTTTTTGTCCTTGTGATACTTTACTGAGAATGATGTTTTCCAGTTTCATCCATGTCCCTACAAAGGACATGAACTCATCCCTTTTTATGGCTGCATAGTATTCCATGGTGTATGTGTGTCACATTTTCTTAATCCAGTCTATCATTTTTGGAAATTTGGGTTGGTTCCAAGTCTTTCCTATTGTGAATAGTGCCGCAATAAACATACGTGCTCATGTGTCTTTATAGCAGCATGATTTATAATCCTTTGGGTATATACCCAGTAATGGGATGGCTGGGTCAAATGGTATTTCTAGTTCTAGATCCCTGAGGAATCGCCACACCAACTTCCACAATGGTTGAACTAGTTTACAGTCCCACCAACAGTGTAAAAGTGTTCTTATTTCTCCACATCCTCTCCAGCACCTGTTGTTTCCTGACTTTTTAATGATGGCCATTCTAACTGGTGTGAGATGGTATCTCATTGTGGTTTTAATTTGCATTTCTCTGATGGCCAGTGATGATGAGCATTTTTTCATGTGTTTTTTGGCTGCATAAATGTCTTCTTTTGAGAAGTGTCTGTTCATGTCCTTCGCCCACTTTTTGATGGGGTTGTTTGTTTTTTTCTTGTAAATTTGTTTGAGTTCATTGTAGATTCTGGATATCAGCCCTTTGTCAGATGAGTAGGTTGCAAAAATTTTCTCCCATTCTGTAGGTTGCCTGTTCACTCTGATGGTAGTTTCCTTTGCTGTGCAGAAGCTCTTTAGTTTAATTAGATCCCATTTGTCAATTTTGGCATTTGTTGCCATTGCTTTTTGTGTTTTAGACATGAAGTCCTTGCCCACGCCTTTGTCCTGAATGGTATTGGCTAGGTTTTCTTCTAGGGTTTTTATGGTTTTAGGTCTAACATGTAAATCTTTAATCCATCTTGAATTAATATTTGTATAAGGTGTAAGGAAGGGATCTAGTTTCAGCTTTCTACATATGGCTAGCCAGTTTTCCCAGCACCATTTATTAAATAGGGAATCCTTTCCCCATTGCTTGTTTTTGCCAGGTTTGTCAAAGATCAGATAGTTGTAGATATGCAGCATTATTTCTGAGGGCTCTGTTCTGTTCCATTGATCTATGTCTCTGTTGTGATACCAGTACCATGCTGTTTTGGTTACGGTAGCCTTGTAGTATAGTTTCAAGTCAGGTAGCGTGATGCCTCCAGCTTTGTTCTTTTGGCTTAGGATTGACTTGGTGATGCGGGCTCTTTTTTGGTTCCATATGAACTTTAAAGTAGTTTTTTCCAATTCTGTGAAGAAAGTCATTGGTAGCTTGATGGGGATGGCATTGAATCTATAAATTACCTTGGGCAGTATGGCCATTTTCACATTGATTCTTCCAACCCATGAGCATGGAATGTTCTTCCATTTGTTTGTATCCTCTTTGATTTCATTGAGCAGTGGTTTGTAGTTCTCCTTGAAGAAGTCCACATCCCTTGTAAGTTGGATTCCTAGGTATTTTATTCTCTCTGCAGCAATTGTGAATGGGAGTTCACTCATGGTTTGGCTCTCTGTTTGTCTGTGATTTGTGTACAAGAATGCTTGTGATTTTTGCACATTGATTTTGTATCCTGAGACTTTGCTGAAGTTGCTTCTCAGCTTAAGGAGATTTTGGGCTGAGACAATGGGGTTTTCTAGATATACAATCATGTCATCTGCAAACAGGGACAATTTGACTTCCTCTTTTCCTAATTGAATACTCTTTATTTCCTTCTCCTGCCTGATTGCCCTGGCCAGAACTTCCAGCACTATGTTGAATAGGAGTGGTGAGAGAGGGCATCCCTGTCTTGTGCCATATTTCAAAGGGAATGCTTCCAGTTTTTGCCCATTCAGCATGATATTGGCTGTGGGTTTGTCATAGATAGCTCTTATGATTTTGAGATACGTCCCATCAATACCTAATTTATTGAGAGTTTTTAGCATGAAGGGTTGTTGAATTTTGTCAAAGGCCTTTTCTGCATCTATTGAGATAATCATGTGGTTTTTGTCTTTGGTTCTGTTTATATGCTGGATTATATTTATTGATTTGCGTATGTTGAACCAGCCTTGCATCCCAGGGATGAAGCCCACTTGATCATGGTGTGTAAGCTTTTTGATGTGCTGCTGGGTTCGGTTTGCCAGTATTTTACTGAGGATTTTTGCATCAATGTTCATCAAGGATATTGGTCTGAAATTCTCTTTTTTTGTTGTGTCTCTGCCAGGCTTTGGTATCAGGATGATGGTGGCCTCATAAAATGTGTTAGGGAGGATTCCCTCTTTTTCTATCAATTGGAATAGTTTCAGAAGGAATGGTACCAGTTCCTCCTTGTACTTTTGGCAGAATTTGACTGTGAATATCAGGTCCTGGACGCTTTTTGGTTGGTAAGCTATTGATTATTGCCACAATTTCAGAGCCTGTTATTGGTCTATTCAGAGATTCAACTTCTTCCTGGTTTAGTCTTGGGAGGGTGTATTGCCGAGGAATTTATCCATTTCTTCTAGGTTTTCTAGTTTATTTGCATAGAGGTGTTTGTATTATTCTCTGATGGTAGATTGTATTTCTGTGGGATCGGTGGTGATATCCCCTTTTTCATTTTTTATTGCATCTGTTTGATTCTTCTCTCTTTTCTTCTTTATTAGTCTTGCTAGCAGTCTATCAATTTTGTTGATCTTTTCAAAAAACCAGCTCCTGGATTCATTGATTTTTTGAAAGGTTTTTTGTGTCTCTATTTCCTTCAGTTCTGCTCTGATTTTAGTTATGTCTTGCCTTCTGCTAGCTTTTGAATGTGTTTGCTCTTGCTTTTCTAGTTCTTTTAATTGTGATGTTAGGGTGTCCATTTTAGATCTTTCCTGCTTTCTCTTGTGGGCATTTAGTGCTATAAATTTCCTTCTACACACTGCTTTGAATGTGTCCCAGAGATTCTGGTATATTGTGTCTTTGTTCTCATTGGTTTCGAAGAACATCTTTATTTCTGCCTTCATTTCATTATGTACCCAGTAGTCATTCAGGAGCAGGTTGTTCAGTTTCCATGTAGTTCAGCAGTTTTGAATGAGTTTCTTAATCCTGAGTTCTAGTTTGATTGCACTGTGGTCTGAGAGACAGTTTGTTATAATTTCTGTTGTTTTACATTTGCTGAGGAGAGCTTTACTTCCAACTGTGTGGTCAATTTTGGAATAGGTGTGGTGTGGTGCTGAAGAAAATGTATATTCTGTTAATTTGGGGTGGAGAGTTCTGTAGATGTCTATTAGGTCTGCTTCGTGCAGAGCTGAGTTCAAATCCTGGATATCCTTGTCAACCTTCTCTCTTGTTGATCTGTCTAATATTGACAGTGGGGTGTTAAAATCTCCCATGATTATTGTGTGGGAGTCTAAGTCTCTTTTTAGGTCTCTCAGGACTTGCTTTATGAATCTGGGTGCTCCTGCATTGGGTGCATATATATTTAGGATCATTAGCTCTTCTTGTTGAATTGATCCCTTTCCCATTATGTAGTGGCCTTCTTTGTCTCTTTTGATCTTTGTTGGTTTAAAGTCTGTTTTATCAGAGACTAGGATTAAAACCCCTGCTTTTTTTGTTATTGTTGTTTGGCTTTCCATTTGCTTGTTATATCTTCCTCCATCCCTTTATTTTGAGTCTATGTGTGTCTTGCATGTGAGGTTGGTCTCCTAAATACAGCACACTGATGGGTCTTGACTCTTCATCCATTTTGCCAGTCTATGTCTTTTAATTGGGGCATTTAGCCCATTTACATTTAAGGTTAATATTGTTATGTGTGAATTTAATCCTGTCATTATGATGTTAGCTGGTTATTTTGCCCATTAATTGATACAGTTTCTTCATAGTATCGATGGTCTTTACAATTTGGCCTGTTTTTGAATTGGCTGGCATCGGTAGTTTCTTTCTATGTTTAGTGTTTCCTTCAGGAGCTCTTGTAAGGCAGGCCTGGTTTTGACAAAAACTCTCAGCATTTGCTTGTCTGTAAAGGATTTTATTTCTCCTTTGCTTATGAAGCTTAGTTTGTCTGGATATGAAATTCTGGGTTGAAAATCCTTTTCTCTAAGAAGGTTGAATATTGGCCCCCACTCTCTTCTGGCTTGTAGGGTTTCTGCGGAGAGATCCACTGTTAGTTTGATGGGCTTCCCTTTGTGGGTAACCCAACCTTTCTCTCTAGCTGCCCTTAACATTTTTTCCTTCATTTCAACCTTGGTGAATCTGTCAATTATGTGTCCTGGGGTTGCTCTTCTCTAGGAGTATCTTTATGGTGTTCTCTGTATTTCCTGAATTTGAATGTTGGCCTGCCTTTCTAGCTTGGGGAAGTTCTCCTGGATAATATCCTGAAGACTGTTTTCCAACTTGGTTCCATTCCTCCCATCACTTTCAGGTACACCAATCAAACGTAGATTTGGTCTTTTCACATAGTCCCATATTTCTTGGAGGCTTTGTTCATTTCTTTTTACTCTTTTTTCTCCAAACTTGTCTTCTTGCTTTATTTCATTAATTTGATCCTCAATCACTGATACCCTTTCTTCCACTTGATCAAATCAGCTACTGAAGTTTGTGCATGCATCATGAAGTTCTCGTGCCGTGGTTTTCAGCTCCATCATTTAAGGTCTTCTCTACACTGTTTATTCTAGTTATCCATTCACCTAACTTTTTTTAATGTTTTTAGCTTCCTTGCGATGGGTTCAAACATGCTCCTTTAGCTCACAGAAGTTTGTTATTACTGACCTTCTAAATCCTACTTCCGTCAACTTGTCAAAGTCATTCTCCATCCAGCTTTCTTCCATTGCTGGTGAGGAGCTGTGATCCTTTGGAGGAGAAGAGGCACTCTGGTTTTTAGAATTTTCAGCTTTTCTGCTCTGGTTCCCCCCATCTTTGTGGTTTTATCTACTTTTGATGTTGGTGACCTACAGATGGGGTTTGGTGTAGATGTCCTTTTTGTTGATGTTGATGCTATTCCTTTCTGTTTGTTAGTTTTCCTTCTACCAGTCAAGTCCCTCTGCTGCCAATCTGTTGGAGTTTGCTGGAGGTCCACTCCAGACACTGTTTGCCTGGGTATCACCAGTGGAGGCTGCAGAATGGCAAATATTGCAAAACAGCAAATATTGCTGCCTGATCCTTCCTCTGGAAGCTTCGTCCCAGAGGGGCACCTGCCTATATGACATGTCTGTCAGCCCATACTGGGAGGTGTCTCCCAGTTAGGCTACACGGAGATCAGGAACCCACTTGAGGAGGCAGTCTGTCTATTCTCAGAGCTCAAACGCCATGCTGGGAGAACACTGCTGTCTTCAGAGCTGTCAGACAGGGACGTTTAAGTCTGCAGAAGTTGTCTGCTGCCTTTTTTTCAGCTATGCCCTGCCCACAGAGATGGAGTCTATAGAGGCAGTAGGCCTTGCTGAGCTGCAGTGGGCTCAGCCCAGTTGGAGCTTCCTGACTGCTTTGTTTACCTACTCAAGCCTCAGCAATGGCGGACGTCCCTCCCCCAGCCAGGCTGCCACCTCGCAGTTCGATCTCAGCCTGCTGCGCTAGCAGTGAGCAAGCCTCCATGGGCCTGGGACCCACCAAGCCAGGCATAGGAGAGAATCTCCTTGTCTGCCAGTTGCTAAGACCTTGGAAAAAGCACAGTATTTGGGCAGAAGTGTCCCATTTCTCCAGTACAGTCTGTCACAGCTTGCCTTGGGAAAGGGAAATGCCCTGACCCCTTGCACTTCCCAGGTGAGGCAATGCCCCGCCCTGCTTCGGCTCACCCTCCATGGGCCGCACCCACTGTCCAACCAGTCCCAGTGAAATGAACTGGGTACCTGAGTTGGAAATGCAGAAATCACCTGTCTTCTGTTTCGATCACGCTGGGAGCTGCAGACCAGAGCTGTTCCTATTCAGCCATCTTGGAACAGGCCTCTGGAACTCTTACCTGTTTCTTACAAAGTCACTTTAGAAAGAGATGGTAGAGGGCCAGGCATGGTGGCTCATGCCTGTAATCCCAGCAGTTTGGGAGGCCAAGGTGGGTGGACCACCTGAGGTCAGGAGTTTGAGACCAGCCTGGCCAACATAGTGAAACCCCATCTCTACTAAAAATATAAAAAATAAACTGGGCATGCTGGCAGGCACCTGTAATTCCAGCTACTAGGGAGGCTGAGGCAGGAGAATCGCTTGAACCTAGGAGGCGGAGGTTGCAGTGAGCTGAGATCAGGCCATTGCACTCCAGCCTGGGCAACAACAGTGAAACTCCATATCAAAAAAAAAAAAAAGAAAAAAGAAAGAGATGGTAGAGACAGTAGAAGAGACATATGAGAAAAACTAGTTGACTGCCTTCAAAACCTAAAGAATAGAAATGCCCCTTCCTGAAATAAACAAAAAAGATTAGATTTGTTATAAAATGTTTGTTCTTATGTTTTGTTAGTTTAAAATAATTCTTACATAAAACAAATTTGAAGAGAGTATGAGTCTGTATGTGCACATATACATATAAATGCTTGTAAATTATATAGTTTTAAAATAATCCAACACCAAAGGTTAAAGAACTGTTCCCTTCTTTCCTGCATTGATTAACGCTGTTCCTTTTCTCAGGAATCATTTGACCATATATGTGTGAGTCCATTTGAGACTTTCTATATTTTTTGTTACATGTCTATCCTTATACGAATATCATACTGTCTTGATTACCATCACTTTATAGTAAGTTTTGAAATTGTAATGTAGGACTTCCAACCTTGTTTTCCTTGTTCAAAATTGTTTTGGCTCTCCTGGGTCCTTTGGTTTTTATATATGTTTAGTATCAGCTTGTTAATTTACATGGGAAAAAAAAAATCCGGGGATTTTGATTGGTATTACTTTGAATCTGTAGGTCAATTTCAAGAGAATTGAGATGTAAACAATATTGAGACTTCTAATCTATGAACATCTTACATCTCTCCATTTATTTAGGTCTTCTTTAATGTATTTTAGATATGTGTTTTTGTATTTAGGAAGAGATCTTACATATGTTATATTTATTTATAAATATCTCATTTTTGATGTTATAAATGGTATTTTTAGAAATCTCAATTTCTAATTGTTGCTATTTGTAGAACTATAAGTAACTTTTGCATATTAGCCTTGTCTCCTGTGACCTTAATAAATTTAGTTATTCATTTATCAAGATTCCATAGGATTTTCTAAATATTTAATTATGTCACCAATGAAGAAAGATAGCTTTCTTTCTTTCTTTTCTTTTTTTTTTTTTTTTTTGCTTTGTTACACTAGCTAGAATTCTCAGTATAGTGTTGAAGAGAAGTGGTGAAAATGAATATACTCATCTTGTTCCAGATCTTAAAAGGAAAGCATTCAGCCTTTCACCATTAAGTATGATCTTACCTCACAGTTAGGAGAAATCCTATTTTTCATAGATGCCCTTTATCAGATTAAGGAAGTTTCCTTCTATTCCTTGTTCACTGAGAGTTTTTATGATGAACGGATGTTGAATTTTGTTAAGTGCTTTTCTTTATCGAAATGATCATTTTTTTTGCTTTTATTTTGTTAATATGGTAGGTTACATTGATTTATTGTATGTTTAACTGACCTTACAATTCTGGGGTAAACCTCACTTGGTCATGACGTATTGCCCTTTTTATATATTGCTTGATTTTAATTACTAATATTTTGCTAGGGATTCTTGCCTTGATGCTCAAGAGAGATATTGGTCTGTAATTTTCTTTTCTTATAATGTGATTGTCTAGTTATAGTTTCGGGGTGGTGCTGGCCTCATAGTATGAGTTGGAAAGTTTGTTCTGTTCTTGTTTAGTTTCTAAAACAGTTTGTCTAGGATTGGCATTATTTTTTTCAATATTTGATAGGATTTACCCACCTGGATCTGGAATTTTTGTGGGAAGATTTTAAGTTACAAATTCTAGTTTTATTTGATATAGGATATTTCGGTATTCTACCTCTTTTCTGTGTCAGTTTTGGTTATTTGTATCCTTCAAAGATTTTGCCCCATTCATCCAAGTCAGGACTGGCAAACTCTTGCCTAGGTCAAATCTGGCCCCTTTCAGGCCAAATCTAGTCACACTCATTTGTTTATGTATTGTCTGTATTGCTTTTGTGTTATAATAACAGAGTTGAGTAGCTGCAGCAGAAACCATAGGGCCCACAAGCAGAAAATCTTCACTAGGTAATAGTTACCCCTTATCCATAGTTTTGTTTTCTGCAGCTTCATTTATCAAGGTCAACTATGATCTGAAATATTAAATGGAAAACTCCAGAAATAAACAATTGATAAGTTTTATATTGCACACTGTTCTGAGTAGCACAATGAAATCTTATGCCATCCCTTTGTGTGAATCATTCCTTTGACCAGCATATTCATACTTTATATGCTAACTGCCCTTTAGTCACTTAGTAACCATCTTTGATATCAGAGAAAAAATATACAATATAGAGAGAGTTTAGCACTGTCTGTAATTTCAAGCATCCATTGGGTGTCTTGGAACGTGTCCCCTGTGGATAAGTGGGGACTACTGTACTGGTTTAGAGGCTGAATGAGGACACCTCTAAAGTGCCTGCTGTTAGGCTTAAAAGGAGGAACTACACAATGGATTTGGGGTGGGCTGTATTCTTCCAGTTTAAGTGGCAGGAATCTGCAAAGAGCCTCTCTCATGGAGTTTGTCTTCCTAAACAATGGACAACACCTTCGCAAACAGGCTGTTTTTCCTCAATAACGATAAAGTCACCCAGAGGTATTCTGTATTCCCTCTGTCTCGGTGCATTTTATAGCCTGCAATTTGAGTATGGATAGAAGTTGTATGTATTACCCTAGTGCTTATCTTATTTTGATGTACAGTTCCACTTACTAAGGAAGATGTGTTTGGATTTAAGTGTTGCGTGTAGTTTAAGAATTTGCACCAAAGCTTCTAGCTTCTTAACAGAGCTACTGAGAGGGGACATCCACCACAATAGCACCAGGGGCTGGGTGGGACACCAGAAATGAAATATCTAAACCCAGATCACTTCTTATAGGAGATAAGTTGCTGTAGTTCAGGAAGCGGTATTAAATTGAGATGATAGGAAAGTTTCCATGGTGTAGACAAGGGAATAGAAGTGTACTCCTCTAACCAAGTCAGGAGATGATGCTAATTATTCCTGAAAAACTGGTAGGCAAGGCAAATAAAATGTCCCATGACTTCGTATGACAGTTATGACTCTACATTTTTTTAATTTTAATTTTTATTATTATACTTTAAGTTCTAGGGTACATGTACACAACGTGCAGGTTTGTTACATTAGGTATACATGTGTCATGTTGGTTTGCTGTACCCATCAACTCATCATTTACATTAGCTATTTCTCCTAATGCTATTCCTCCCCCAGACCCCCACCCCAAAACAGGCCCTGGTGTGCAATGTTCCCGTCCTTCTGTCCATGTGTTCTCATTGTTCATTTCCCACTTATGAGTGAGAACATGCGGTGTTTTCTTTCTGTCCTTGTAATATTTTGCTGAGAATGACGGTTTCCAGCTTCATCCATGTCCCTGCAAAGGACATGAACTCATCCTTTTTTATGGCTGCATAGTATTCCATGGTGTATATGTGCCACATTTTCTTAATCCAATCTACCATTGATGGGCATTTGGGTTGGTTCCAAGTCTTTGCTTTTGTGAATAGTGCCACAGTAAACATATGTGTGCATGTGTCTTTAGAGTAGCATGATTTATAATCCTTTGGGTATATAACCAGTAATGGGATTGCTGGGTCAAATGGTATTTCTAGTTCTAGATCCTTGAGGAATCCTGGCTCTACTTTGCATAGATTATTCAATGATGCCAAGCAAAACACAGTTAGGAGAAATCCTGGTAGTAGAAATTCTTTATAATTCTGAGAGTCTGTAGTTTATTTTTTTATCTGAAGGGCTAACAGTTTTAGAATTTGTATTCCATAGAATTAAATGAAAACATAATTCTTACCCTTTCATGCACAAAAGTTTATTATAGTTTCCAAACCTTATTTGGATAACCCTACTTCAAACAAAATTTCGTAGAACTCTTGTATAATAATAGCTAACAATTATTTAGAGCTTACCATATGTCAGACTTCATAAAGCATTTGACACTGGCTGTCTCATTTCATCTCATACAAATTCTGTGATGTAGGTAATGCTATTATCCCAATTTTACAGATAGAGAAACTGAAGCAAGAGGATTAATTAACTTGCCACATAACAGAAATCAGTTGGTTTAGCTGCAGCCTGCAGTTTGGGCTGCTCAGTCATGGGAGCTGGTCCTAAGGCCCTTGGTAAGAAAACCATGATGAAGGAAGTGCACAGGCCAAGAAGTCACCGTGCCTGATTTGATCAGAGAACCTGTGAGCTAGCTCAGGGAATTTAATCTATTTCCACCCCTAGAGACAGGGTCTCACTCTGTTACCTAGCCTGGAGCACAGTGGCTAGATATAGCTCACTGCAGCCTCGAACTCCTAGGTTCAAGCGATCCTCCTGCCTCAGCCCCCTGAGTAGATGGGTCTATAGGTGAGTGCCACCATACCTGGCTAGTTTATTTTTCGTAGAGATGGTCTTACTGTGTTGCCCAGGCTAGTCTCAAGCTCTTGGCCTCATGTGATCTTCCCACCTTAACCTTCTGAAGTGATGGTGACAGGTGTGAGCCACCATGCCAGGCCTCTCAGAGTCATTTTTAGAGAAAACGCAGATGATTACTATGCCATGGTGGCACTTGATTTGATCTACCTTAAAGTACTTTTTTAAGTGCTTGGAGACTAGGTACCCCACAGATATCACTTTCCCTGGGAGTCATATGTAAACCCACTGACATTTCTACATTCCAAAGCTCAAGTTGCCTCAGTTCTTCCTTTTTAAGAACAAGCAGTACTCTGTGACACCCTGTGAGCAACTTTTCATACCACAATATACCACATACATAGGAAATCCTCCAGTTTCACAGTTGGCAATTCTCCATCTACCCTGCCTGGCTACAAAGGTGTCAAAGGTGTGGCAGTCATAGATCCACTGACATGAGTGCTTTTTGCTAAAACCTTGTTTGGTGGGTTCTCCTAGCTCCCACAGTCTACCACATTATAGTGGATATGAGGATTACTCCAGGTGAGGGATATTCAGAATGAATGCCCCCGAAATAGGGAGAATCTATGTAGTATAACATTTGTTGGAAGG
>NW_026653737.1:0-11199 GCF_009828535.3 Hylobates moloch | reverse complement strand
ACTACACAGAAGCATTCTGTGAAACTAATTTATATTCTGTGCGTTCAGATAACAGAGTAGAACCTTACTTTTCATTGAGCAGTTCTGAAAGACTCTTTCTGTAGTGACTGCAAAGGGACATTTGGAGCGCTAAGGGGACTATAGTGGAAAAAGGAATATCATCAAATAAAAACTACAGAGAAACATTTTGTGAAACTTCTTTCTCTTCTGTGCATTCAACTAACAGATATGGACCTTACATTTGATTGAGCAGTTCTGAAACACTCTTTCTGTAGAAACTGCAATTGGACCATCAGAGCGCTAAGGGGCCTATAGTCGAAAAAGGAATATCTTCAAGTAAAAACAACACAGTAGCATTCTGTGAAACTAATTTCTGTTCTGTGCATTCTACTAACAGAGTTGAAGCTGACTTTTGATTGAGCAGTTCTGAAACATGCTTTCAGTAGATAATGCAAGAGGACATTGCGAGCGCTAAGGGGCCTATAGTGGAAAAAGCAATATCTTCAAATAAAAACTACACAGAATTATTCTGTGAAACTTCTTTCTGTTCTGTGCATTTACCTAACAGAGTTGAAACTTTTGATTTAGCAGTTCCGAAACACTATTTGTGTAGAAACTGCAAGGGTCATTTGGGGCGCTAAGGCGCCTATAGTGGAAAAAGCAATATCTTGAAATAAAAACTACACCGAAGCATTCTGTGAAACTTCTTTCTGTTCTGTACATTCAACTAACAGAGTTGAAGCTTACTATTCATTGAGCAGTTCTGAAACACTCTTTCTGTAGAAACTGCAATGGGACAATCGGCGCGCTAAGGAGCCTATAGTGGAAAAAGGAATACCTTCAAATAAAAACTACACAGAAGCATTCTGCGAAACTTCTTTCTGTTGTGTGCATTCACCTAACAGAGTTGAAGATTACTTTTGATTGAGCAGTTCTGAAAAACTCTTTCTGTAGAAACTGCAATGGGACATTCAGAGCGCTAAGGGGACTATAGTGGAAAAATTAATATCTTAAAATAAAAACTACACAGAAGCATTTTGTGAATCTTCTTTCTCTTCTGTGCATTCAACTAACAGTGTTGAATCTTACATTTGTTTGAGCAGTTCTGAAACACTCTTTCTGTAGAAACTGCAAGGGGATATTCGGAGCCCAAAGCAGCCTATAGTGGAAAAAGGAATATCTTCAAATAAAACCTACAAAGAAGCATTCTGTGAAACTTCTTTCTGATCTGTACATTCAACTAACAGTGTTGAAGCTGACTTTTCATTGAGCAGTTCTGAAACTCTCTTTCTGTAGAAAGTGCACGTGGACATTCGGAGCACTGATGGGCCTATAGAGGAAAAAGGAATAACTTCAAATAAAAACTACATGTAAGAATTCTGCGAAACTACTTTCTGTTCTGTGCGTTCAACTAACAGAGATGAAGCTTACTTTTGGTTTTGCAGTTCTAAAACACTTTTTCTGTAGAAACAGCAAGGGGACTTTCGGAGCGCTAAGTGGCCTATAGTGGAAAAAGAAATATCTTCACATAAAAACTACAAAAAGTGTTCTGTGAAACTTCTTTCTGTTCTGCACATTCAACTAACAGAGTTGAAGCTTACTTTTGATGGAGCAGTTCGGAAACCCTCTTTTTGTAGAAACTGCAAGTGGACATTCGGAGCCCTAAGGGGCCTATATTGGAAAAAGGAATAACTTCAAGTAAAAACTGCACAAAAGCATTCTGCGAAAGTTCTTTCTGATATGTGCATTCAACTAAAAGAGTTGAAGCTTACTTTTGATTGAGCAGTTCTGAAACACTCTTTATGTGGAAACTGCAAGTGGACATTCCGAGCGCTAAGGGGCCTATAGTGGAAAAGGAATATGTTCACATAAAAACTACAAAAAGCATTCTGTGAAACTACTTTCTGTTCTGCACATTCAACTAACAGAGTTGAAGCTTAATTTTGTTTGAGCAGTTCTGAAACACTGTTTCTGTACAAACCACAAGTGGACAGTAAGAGCGCTAAAGGGCCTGTAGTGGAAAAAGTAATATCTTCAAATAAAAGCTAAAAAGAAGCATTCTGTGAAACTAATTTCCGTTCTGTGCATTCAATTAACGGAGTTCAACCATACTTTTGATTGAGCATTTCTGAAACACTCTTTCTATAGAAACTGCAAGGGGACATTCGGAGCGCTAAGTGGCCAATAGTGGAAAAATAAATATCTTCAAATAAAACTTACACAGAAGCGTTCTGTGAAACTTCTTTCTGTTCTGTGCATTCACCTAACAGCAATGAACCTCAGTTTTGATTGAGCAGTTCTGAAACACTCTTTCTGTTGAAAATGCAAGTGGACACTCGGAGCGCTAATGGGCCTATAGTGGAAATAGGAATATCTTAAATAAAAACTACACAGAAGCATTCCCTGAAACTTCTTTCTGTTTTGTGCATTCAACTAACACAGTTGAACTTTACTTTTGATTGATCAGTTCTGAAACACTCTTTCTGTAGAAACTGCAATTGGACATTCGGAGCTCTAAGCGGCCTGTAGTGTAAAAAGGAATAACTTTAAATAAAAACTACACAAAAGCATTCTGCAAAACTTCTTTCTCATCAGTGCATTCAACTAACAGAGTTGAAGCTTACCTTTGATTAAGCAGTTCTGAAACACTCTTTCTCTAGAAACTGCAGGTATACATTCGGAGTGCTAAGGGGACTATAGTGGAAAAAGAATATCTACAAATAAAAACTACACAGAATCATTCTGTGAAACTTCTGTCTGTTCTGTGCATTCAACTAACAGAGCTGAAACATACTTTTGATTGAGCAGTTCTGAAACACTCTTTCTGTAGAAACTGCCAGGGGACAGTCCGAGCGCTAAGGGGCCTGCAGTCGAAAAAGCAACACCTTCAAATGAAAACTACACAGAACCATTCTGTGAAGCTTCTTTCTGTTCTGTGCATACAACTAACTGAGTTGAAGCATACTTTTGATTGAGCAGTTCTGAAACACACTTTCTGTAGAAACTGCAAGGGGACAGTCTGAGCGCTAAGGGGCCTGTAGTTGAAAAAGCAACACCTTCAAATGAAAACTGCACAGAAACATTCTGTGAAACTTCTTTCTGTTCTGTGCATTCAACTAATGGAGTTGAACCTTACTTTTGATTGAGAAGTTCTGACACTCTCTTTCTGTAGGAACTGCAATTGGACATTCGGAGTGCTAAGGGGCCTATAGTAGAAAAAGATATATCTTCAAATAAAAACTACCCAGAAGCACTCTGTGAAACTTCTTTCTGTTCCCTGCATTCAACTAACGGTGTTGAAGCTTTCTTTTCATTGAGCAGTCCTGAGAAACACTTTCTGTAGAAACTGCATGGTGACATTCGGAGTGCTAAGGGGCCTGTAGTGGAAAAAGGAATATCTTCAAATAAAAACTACACAGAAGCATTCTGTGAAACTTCTTTTTGTTCTGTGCATTCAACTAATAGATTTGAAGCACATTTTGATTGAGCAGTTCTGAAACAGTCTTTCTGTAGAAACAGCATAGGGACATTCGGAGCGCCTATTGGCCTATAGTTCAAAAAGCAATATCTTCAAATAAAAACTACACGGAAACATTCTGTGAAACTCCTTTCTTTTCTGTGCATTCAACTAACAGAGTTGAAGCTAACTTTTGATTGAGCAGCTCTGAAACACTCTTTCTGTAGAAACTGCAAGTGGACATTCGGAGCTCTAAGGGGCCTATATAGGAAAATGGAATATCTTCAAATAAAAACTAAACAGAAGCATTCTGTGAAGCTTCATTCTGTTCTGCTCATTCAACTAACAGAGCTGAATCTTAGTTTGATTGTGTAGCTCGGAAAAACTCTATCTGCAGAAACTGCAAGTGGACCTTCCGAGCGCTAAGGGGCCTATAGTGGAAAAAGAAATAACTTCAAATAAAAAACACAGAAGCATTCTGTGAAACGACTTTCTCTTCTGTGCATTCAACTAACAGAGTTGAATCTTAATTTTGATTGAGGAGTTCTGAAACACTTTTTCTGTAGAAACTGCAATGGGACATTCGGAGCGCAAATGGGCCTATAGTGGAAAAAGGAATATCTTCAAATAAAATCAGAGAAGCATTCTGTGAAACTTCTTTGTGTTCTGTGCATTCACGTAACAGAGTGGAATCTTACTTTTGATTGAGGAGTTCTGAAACCCTCTTTCTTTAGAAACTGCAAGGGAACATTCAGAGCGCTAATGGGCTTATAGTGGAAAAAGGACTATCTTCAAATAAAAACTACACAGAAGTATTCTGTGAGACTTCTTTCTGTCCTGTGCACTCAACTAACAGAGTTGAAGCTTACTTTTGATTGATCAGTTCTGAAACACTCTTTCTGTAGAAACTGCAATGGGACATTCGGAGCACTAAGGGTCCTATAGTGGAAAAAGGAATATCTTCAAATAAAAACTACACAGAAGCACTCTGTGAAACATCTTTCTGTTCTGTGCATTCCACTAACACAGATGAAGCTTACTTTTGATTGAGCAGTTCTGAAACACTCTTTCTGTTGAAACTGCTAGGTGACATTCGGAGTGCTAGGGGGCCTATAGTGGAAAAAGAAACATCTTAAAATAAAAACTACACAGAAGCATTCTGTGAAACTTCTTTCTGTTCCATGCATTCAACTAAAAGAGTTGAAGCTTTCTTTTCATTGAGAAGTTCTCAAACACTCTTTCTGTAGAAACTGCAATTGGACATTTGGAGCGCTAAGGGGCCTATAGTCGAAAAAGGAATATCTTCAAGTATAAACAACACAGTAGCATTCTGTGAAACTAATTACTGTTTTGTGCATTCCATTAACAGTGTTTAAGCTGACTTTTGATTGAGCAGTTCTGAAACACTCCTTCTGTAGAAACTGCAAGTGGGCATTCGGAGTGCTAAGGGGCCTATAGTGGAAAAAGGAATAACTTCAAATAAAATCTACACAGAAACATAAAGTGAAACTTCTTTCTGTTCTGTGCATTCAACTAACGGGGTTGAACCTTAATTTTTATTGAGCAGTTCTGAAACACCCTTTCTGTAGAAACTGCAAGTCGACAATCGGAGTGCTAAGGGGCCTACAGTGGAAAAAGGAATATCTTCAAATAACAACTACACAGAAGCATTCAGTGAAACTTCTTTCTGTTCTGTGCATTCAGCTAACATAGTTGAAGCTTACTTTTGATTGAGCAGTTCTGAAACACTGTTTGGGTAGAAAATACAAGTGGACATTCAGAGCGCTAAGTGGCCTATAGTGGAAAAAGGAATATGTCCAAATAAAAACTACACAGAAGCATTCTGTGAAACTTCTTTCTTTTCTGTGCATTGAACTAATGGAGTTGAAGCTTACTTTTGATTCAGCAGTTCTGAAACACTCTTTCTGTAGAAACTGCAAGGGGATATTTAGGGCGATAAGGTGCCGTTAGTGGAAAAAATAATAACTTCAAATAGAAACTATAGAGAAGCATTCTGCGAAACTTCTTTCTGATCTGTGCATTTTACCGGCAGAATTGAAGTTTTCTTTTGAGTGAGCAGTTCTGAAACACTCTTTCTGAAGAAACTGCAAGTGTACATTCGGAGCACTAAAGGGCTTATAGTGGAAAAAGGAATAACTTCAAATAAGAACTAAACAGAAGCATTCTGCCAAACTTCTTTCTGATCTCTACATTCAACTAACAGAGTTGAAGCTTACTTTCGATTAAGGAGTTCTGAAACACTCCTTCTGTAGAAACTGCAGGTGGACATTCGTAGTGGTAAGGGGCCTACTATAGTGGAAAAGGGAATATCTACAAATAAAAACTACACAGAAACATTCAGTGAAACTACTTTCTGTTCTGTGCATTCAACTAACGGAGTTGAACTTTACTTTTGATTGAGCAGTTCTGAAACACTCTTTCTGTAGAAACTGAAAGTGCACATTAGGAGCGCAACGGGGCCAATAGTGGAAAAAGGAATATCTTCAAATAAAAACTACACAGAAGCAATCTGTGAAACTTTTTTTCTCTTCTCTGCATTCAACTAACGGAGTCGAAGTTTACATTTGATTGAGCAGTTCTGGGACACACTTTCTGTAAAACCTGCAAAGGGACATTTGGTGCGCTAAGGGGCCTGTAGTGCAAAAAGGAATATCTCCAAATAAATAATACACAGAATCATTCTGTGAAACTTCTTTTTGCTCTGTGCATTCAACTAACAGATTTGAAGCATACTTTTGATTGAGAAGTTCTGAAACACTCTTTCCGTGGAAACTGCAAGTGGACATCCGGAGCGCTAATGGGCCTATAGTGGAAAAAGGAATATCTTGAAATAAAAACTACATAGAATCTTTCTGTAAATGTTCTTTCTGTTCTCTGCATTCAACTAACAGAGTTTAAGCTTACTTTTGATTGAGCAGTTCTGAGACACTCTTTTTGTAGAAACTGCAAGTGGACAGTCCCAGCGGTAAGGGGCCAATAGTGGAAAAAGAAATATCTTCAAATAAAAACTACACAAAAGCATTCTGTGAAACTAATTTCTGTTCTGTGCATTCAACTAACGGAGTTGAACCTTAGTTTTGATTGAGCAGTTCTGAAACACTCTTTCTGTAGAAACTGCAAGTGCACAGTCGGAGCGCTAAGGGGCCTATAGTGGAAAAAGGAATATCTTCAAATAAAAACTATACAGAAGCAGTCTGTGAAACTTCTTTCTGTTCCCTGCATTCAACAAACAGTGTTTAAGCTTAATTTTGGTTGAGCAGTTCTGAGACACTCTTTTTGTAGAAATTGCAAGTAGACTTTCGGAGCGCTAAGGGGCCAGCAGTGGAAAAAGTAATATCTTCAAATAAAAACTACACATAAGTAGTCTTTGAAACTAATTTCTGTTCTCTGCATTCAACTAACGGAGTTGAACCTTACTTTTGACTGAGAAGTTCTGAAACACTCTTTCTAGAAACTGCAAGTGGATATACTCAGAGCTAAGGGGCCTATAGTGGAAAAAGGAATATCTTCAAATAAAAAGTACACAGAAGCATTCTATGAAACTTTTTTCTTTTCTGTGCATTCAACTAAGAGAGCCAAAGCTTACCTTTTACTGAGCAGTTCTGAAAAACTCTTTCTGTAGAATCTGCAATTGGACATTCAGAGCGCTAAGGGGCCCATTGTGGAAAAAGAAATATCTTCAAGTAAAAACTACACAGAAACATTCTGTGAAACTAATTTCTGTTCTGTGCATTCAACTAACAGAGTTGAAGCTTACTTTTGATTGAACAGTTCTGAAACACTCTTTCTGTAGAAACTGCAAGTGGCCAATCGGAGCTCTAAGGGGCCTCTACTGGAAAAAGGAATATCTTCAAATAAAAACTACACAGATGCATTCTGTGAAACTTCTTTGTGTTCTGTGCATTCAAATAACGGAGTTGAACATTGCTTTTGATTGAGCAGTTCTGAAACACTCTTTCTGTAGAAACTGCAAGTGGACATTCGGAGCGCTAAGGGGCCTATAGTGGAAAAAGGAATATCTTCAAATAAAAACTACATAGAAGCTTTCTTTGAAAGTTCTTTCTGTTCTGTGCTTTGAACTAACAGAGTTTAAGCTTTCTTTTGATTGAGAACTTCTGAGACACGCTTTCTGTACAAACTGCAAGTGGACATTCGGAGCGCAAATCGGTCAATAGTGGAAAAAGAAATATTTTGAAATAAATACCTCAGAGAAGCATTCTGTGAAACTAATTTCTGTTCTGTACTTTAAACTAACGGAATTGAACCTTAATTTTGATTGAGCAGTTCTGACACATTCTTTCTGTGGAAACTGCACGTGGACATTCAGAGAGATAAGCGGCCTATAGTGGAAAAAGGAATATCTTCAAATAAAAACTACACAGAAGCATTCTGTGAAACTTCTTTCTGTTCTGTATATTCAACTAACAGAGTTGAACCTTACTTTTGATTGAGCAGTTGCTGCATTCAACTAACAGAGTTGAACCTTACTTTTGATTGAGCAGTCCTGAAACACTCTTTCTGTAGAAATTGCAACGGGACATTCGGAGCGCTAATGGGCCTATAGTGGAGAAAGGAATATCCTCAAATACAAACTACACAGAAGCATTCTGTGGAACTTCTTTCTGTTCTGTGCATTCAACTAATAGAGTTGAAGCTTATTTTTGATAGAGCAGTTATGAAACACTCATTCTGTAGAAACTGCAAGTGGACATTCTGAGCGCAAAGGTGCCAATAGTGGAAAAAGAAATATTTTCAAATAAATACTACACAGAAGAATTCTGTGAAACTTATTTCTGTTCTGTACTTTCAACTAACGGAATTGAACCTTACTTTTGATTTAGCAGTTCTGAAACAATCTTTCTGTAGAGACTGCAAGTGGACATTCGGAGAGCTAAGCGGCCTATAGTGGAAAAAGTAATATCTTCAAAGAAAAACTGCACAGAAGCATTCTGTGAAACTTCTTTGTATTCTGTGCATTCAACTAACAGAGTTGAAGCTTACTTTTTATGGTGCAGTTCTGAAAAACTGTTTCTGTAGAAACTGCAAGGGGAAATTCGAAGCACTATGGGGCCTATAGTGGAAAAAGGAATATCTTCAAATAAAAACTACACAGAAGCATTCTGTGAAATTTGTTTCTGTTCTGTGCATTCAACTAACAGCGTTGAAGCTTACTTTTGATACTGCAGTTCTGAAACACTCTTTTTGTAGAAACTGCAATGGGACATTCCGAGCGCTAAGGGTCCTATAGTGGAAAAAGCAATATCTTCAAATAAAAACTATACAGAAGCACTCAATGAAACATCTTTCTGTTCTGTGCATTACACTAACAGAGATGATGCTTACTTTTGATTGAGCAATTCTGAGACCCTCTTTCTGTAGAAACCACAAGGGGACATTCAGAGCTCTAAGGCGCCTATAGTGGACAAAGGAATATCTTCAACTAAAAACTACACAGAAGCATTCTGTGAAACTTCTTTCTGTTCTGTGCATTCAACTAACATAGTTGAAGCTTACATTTGATTGAGCAGTTCTGAAACACGCTTTGTGTAGAAACTAGAAGTGGACATTCTGAGTGGTAAGGAGTCTACAGTGGAAAAAGGAATAGCTTCAAATAAAAACTACACAGAAGCATTCTGTGAAACTTCTATCTTTCCTGTGCATTAAACTCACGGAGTTGAACCTGACTTTTGATTGAGCAGTTCTGAAACTCTCTTTCTGTAGAAACTGCAAGTGGACATTCGCAGCGCTATGGAGCCTATAGTGGAAAAAGGAATATCTTCAAATAAAAACTACACAGAAGAATTCTGTGAAACTTCTTTCTGTTCTGTGCATTCCACTAACAGAGTTGAATCTTACTTTTGACTGAGCAGTTCTGAAACACTCTTTCTGTAGAAACTGCAAGTGGACATACAGAGCGCTAAGGGGCCTATGGTGTACAAACGAATAACTTCAAATAAAAACTACACAGAAGCATTCTGTGAAACTACTTTCTCATCTGTGCATACAACTAACTGAGTTGAAGCCTACTTTAGATTCAGTAGTTCTGAAAGACTCTTTCTGTAGACACTGCAAGGGACATTCGGAGCACTAAGGGGCCTATAGTGGAAAAAGGAATATCCTCAAATAAATACTACACAGAAGCATTCTGTGAAACTAATTTCAGAATGAACTTTTTTGTTCATTCTGAAAACACTTTCTGTAGAAATACAAGTCGACCTAAGGCTGTATGAGAACTACACAAAAGCATTCTGCAAAACGTCTTTCTGATCTGTGCATTCAACTAGCAGAATTGAAGTTTTTTGATTGAGCTGTTCGAAACACTCTTTCTGTAGGAACTGCAAGTGGACATTCTGAGCGCCAAGGGGCTTATAGTGGAAAAAGGAATATCTTCAAATAAAAACTACACAGAAGTATTCTGTGAAACTTCTTTGTGTCATGTGCGTTCAACTAACAGAGATGAAGCTTACTTTTGATTGATCAGTTCTGAAACACTCTTTCTGTAGAAACTGCAATGGGACATTCAGAGCGCTAAGGGGCCTATAGTGGAAAAAGGAATATCTTCAAATAAAACTACACAGGAGCATTCTGGGAAACTTCTTTCTGTTCTGTGCATTCCACTAACAGAGATGAAGCTTACTATTGATTGAGCAATTCTGAACCACACTTTCTGTAGAAACTACAAGGGGACATTCGGAGCGCTAAGTCGCATATTGTGGAAATAGGAATATCTTCAAATAAAAACTAAAAAGAAGCATTCTGTTAAACTTCTTTCTGTTCTGTGCATTCCACTAACAGAGTTGAAGCTTACTTTTGATTGAGCTGGTCTGAAAGACACTTTCTGTTGAAACTAAAATTGGACATTCCGAGCGCTATGGGGCCTAGAGTGGAAAAAGGAATAACTTAAAATAAAAAATACACAGAAGGATTCTGCAAAACTTCTTTCTGATCTGTGCATTCAACTAGCAGAGTTGAAGCTTACTTTTGATTGAGCAGTTCTGAAACAATCTATCTGTAGAAACTGCAAGTGGACATTCTGAGCGCTAAGGGTATTAGAGTGGAAAAAGGAATATCTTCAAAAAAAACTACACAGAAGCATTCTGTGAAACTTCTTTCTGTTCTGTGCATTCAAATAACGGAGTTGAAGCTTACTTTTGATTGAGCAGTTCTGAAGCACTATTTCTGTAGAAACTGAAATTGGACATTCTGAGCGTTATGGGGCCTATAGTGGAAAAAGGAATATCTTCAAATCAAAACTACACAGACGCATTCTGTGAAACTTCTTTCTGTTCTGTGCAATCAACTAACAGAGTTGAAGCTTACATTTGATTGAGAAGTTCTGAAACACTCTTTCTGTAGAAACTGCCAGGGCACATTCCGAGCACTAATGGGCTTATAGTGGAAAAAGGAATATCTTCAAATAAAAACTACACAAAAGCATTCTGTGAAAGTTCTTTGTGTTCTGTGCATTCAACTAACAGAGTTGAAGCTTACTTTTGAATCAGCAGTTCTGAAACACTCTTTCTTTAGAATTGCAAGTGGACATTCAGAGCGCTAAGGGGCCTATAGTGGAAAAAGAAATATCTCCTAAGGAAAACTACACAGAAGCATTCTGTGAAACCAATTTCTGTTCTGGGCATTCAACTAACAGAGGTGAAGCTTACTTTTGATTTAGCAGTTCTGAAACTCTCTTTCTGTAGAAAATGCAAGTGGACATTCGGAGC
>NW_026653736.1:0-11205 GCF_009828535.3 Hylobates moloch | reverse complement strand
GGCAGACAGACACTTTTGTGGGTGTTCACCCAGAGCTAGACCTCAGGAAAAACAGGGGTGGCCTGGGGGCTGAGAATTCGGGAGTCCCAGCACATCCAGGACCATAAATATGCCATGCCCTTTGACCCGCTAACCCCACTGTTTGGAATTCCTCCCACAAACATAATTGCAAAGGGAAAAATAGCAAAATGTGCACAGCTGTTTATAGCAACGTTATTTACCATAGTAAACAAGTCAAGTCAGCCAAAATACTTTGCAAGTTGTGGGAGGGGGAACTGTGGGTCAATAAGGTGGGATATTTATTATACTGTAATACCTAACCTTGTTTTTACTAACCTTGTTTTTAGACTCTCCCTTTCTCCCTTAACCGCCTAGCCTTGTTTCCCCATGAATAAGCTCTCCCCTAGTTGAGAAAGCCGGAGGAACTCCATTTGGCTCCTTCATTTACAAGACATCAAGGACTCCTTACCCACCCCCTTTCCTCAAGGAGTTGACTTGTGTAAGCTGACTCTCAACATATCAGAGTCCAATTAACTGATAAGGTACTAAAGCAAGCAATGTACGAAGTTCCCAGGATTTTGCTCAAGAGATAACACCATAAAGCCTTGAGTTTGTGTCCCGCAGAGCCCCCATACCTGACATCTTATAATAGATTTAGAGCCCCTGCACCTGAAACTGTTTGTTTCTCTGAAACCATTTGTCTTTTTAACTTTTTGCATGTTTTTACTTCTGTAGAATTGTTGCAACCGAGCTCCCCTCCCCTTCCTAAACCAAAGTATAAAGGAAAATCAAGCCCCTTCCTCAGGGCCGAGAGAATTCTGAGGGTTAGCTGCCTCTCAGCCGCCGGCTAAATAAAGGACTCTTAAATTCGTCTCAAAGTGTAGCGTTCCTCTAACTCGCTTTGGTACAACATTTGGAGGCCCCAGAGAGATTATATTCGCCACTAGGCGAGAGCCAGGCTTACTCCGGGCTCCCCCGGATGGACGGCCAGCTTATAGGGGAGGTGCCACCTGAAAAAAAATTTTCCAGGTCCCCGAAAGGCGACCGCCTTCCGGAGGAGAGTGGGTTGACTACCGTGTGTGTACCCACAAAATTCAACCTCTGAGTCCTCAACTTCTGACCCTGGGGTCAGGTAAGTCAGATTTGACTTTGGTTTGGTGAGAGGGAGGCAGCCCTGACAAGGGCGTCCCTCTCTTTGACTCTGTCCATACTCCAAGATGCTGGAGGACAGAGTCCTGGTTTCTAGCAGGCTGGCCTCTCCATTAAGACTAGTCTCTCACTCCCTTCTCTTCTCTTTCTTTCTCTCTCTCTCCCTTTCCCTATCCCTCCTCCTCCTCTCATTCAGGTCTCCCGGGACCTCTTGTTTAAAACAGAAAATAAGAAAAATGGTTATAAACTCTGAGTGAATATGTGCATGATTGAGGAGCCAGGGGCCTGCTTCTGGATCTCCAGTTTGTAGCTCCATGGTGAAAGCTACGGAGTTCGAGTGGGCCCTCACCTGCGGTTCCTTGGTGACCTCATAAGGCTTAAGGCAGCATCAGGCATAGCTCGATCTGAGCTGGGGGTTTATACCAGTCTGCCAATGCTAAGAGGAGCCCAAGTCCCCGCAGGGGGAGCAGCCAGGCGGGCATCTGACTGATCCCATCACGGGACCCCCTCCCCTTGTCCGTCTAATAAAAACTGTCATAATTGTTTCTATACCCTAGGGACTATTGTTTGTTTTATGTTTATTGTCCTGCTCAGTGTCTATTGTCCTGGTTGTCAAAGTTTCGTATGTCAGATCATCAATATAGCCCAAGACGTCTGGGTAAGAACTTCTTCAAGGTCCTTCGTGCTGATTTTTTATCACAGGAGGTTAAATTTCTCATCAATCATTTAGGCTGGCCATCCCAGTCCTGCCTTTTCTGTCAGAAACAAATCAGGTGTTGTTACAGGAACGAGTGCGGAGAATATTCACCTGATTGGGATTTCTGGCACCATGAAGGTTGCTGGCATTTAGATTGTCATACTCCACATCCAAGTGACTGGGCTGCCTCTAGACTAAACCGGTGGTGGCTTCAAAATAGCCACCCTGCAGACCTCCTTGCTCACCTCTTTTGTCATCCTGTAACTTTTCCCGTGCCCTTAAATAGGGCACTGTGCAGAGAAACCTATGCCCGTACCGCTTTACTTCATTTAGACTCTTATTCTATTCCTCTGTAGCTACTCTCCTACCTTAGGAAAGATCCAAGTGGCCCTTTTTCCTCCTCATCCCTACCCCTTACCCTGTACATCTTGTTTTCCCGTGTCACAGCAAGTTCAGCATCTCCAGGACTTGGCTGTGCTCTCACTCTTCAAACCTTTAAAAGAAAAGGCCAAGTTTGAGCTATTTGCCTTTGAGTCATGGAGACACCAAAAGTATTTAGGCTACAGGTCCAGAGAAAGATGGAGGACGCCCAGGTCCATCCGGCCAAGGAGACCTCGGGTCGGCCTCTCGTCCTCCTCCCTCAATCTTAAAGCTAAAGTTAACCATCACGTGGCAAGTAGTGTGAGCTATTGTTGTCTTTCTGCTCCTTCTGGTTATGTTAATTCTGTTATTCTGATACTCCAGCCCCCTAGGGAGTGAGTTTTTCTGTCCATGCTGGGTTTGATATCCCTACTCAAACCTTGTCAAACTGCCTCCAAAAATGGGAAACTCCTCTTCCCAGCCCTGTAAGGATTGGAGCCCCCTCCACCCCTCCAATGTATGTTGCAGAATTTTTCTCCAGGCTTCTCAGAGAATTATGGGGTCCGCCTTTAAAAAGGCAAACTCTGGACACTCTGCGAAGTAGAATGGTCAAAGTTTGGAGTTGGGTGGCCCCCAGTAGGGTCACTGAACCTCGCAATTGTTCAGGCTGTGTGGCGGGTTGTTGCTGGAACTCTTGGCCACCCCGATCAGTTTCCCTACATTGATCAATGGCTGAGTTTGGTCAGAAGCCCCCCTCCATGGCTCCGCTCATAATTCTGCCTCCAAGGTCCTTTGGAGCCAGACCGCACTTTCGCCTCAACCCTCGGCCTGTCCGGTCCGGCTCCCCCTGTACTGCCTCCCTCTGAAGAAGAGGAGTCTCCCCACTCAGTTCCACTGCCTTCTAACCATCCTGCTCCCTTAGAATCCTTGACTACGTCCCCTGTAGGCTCACCGCCTATTGCCTCTCGATTGCAGCCTGGGCAGGAGGAAGTAGCCCCCCTTCTACCACTGAAAGAAGCACAAGTCCCTCTGGGTGATGAGCACTCAGCCCCATTCTTGGTTTATATCCTTTTTTCTACTTCTGACCTGTATAACTGGAAGGCTCATAATCCTCCCTTCTCTGAAAAGCCCCAGGTCTTGACCTCACTGATGGAGTCCGTGCTCCAGACCCATCGGGCCACCTGGGATGACTGTCAAGCAGCTCCTTTTGACCCTTCTTACCTCTGGAGAGAGGGAATGTATCCGAAGAGAGGCCAGAAAGTATTTCCTCACATCAGCCAATAGGATGGAGGAGGAATACAGAGACCTTCTTGAGGAGGTCTTTCCCTCTACCCGGCCTAACTGGAACCCGAATTCCTCAGGTAGGAAAAGAGCTTTGGACGATTTACACCGGTATCTCCTTGCAGGTATCAAAGGAGCCGCTCAGAAACCCATAAACTTGTCTAAGACGACTGAAGTCGTACAGGAGCCTGATGAGTCACCGGGAGCATTTTTAGAATGCCTCCAGGAGGCCTATCGGACTTACACCGCTTTTGATCCGGCAGCTCCCAAAAATAGCCATGCTCTTAATTTGGCATTTGTGGCTCAGGCAGCCCTTGATATTAAAAGAAAACTCCAAAAACTGGAGGGATTTGCTGGGATGAATATCAGTCAGCTTTTAGAGATAGCCCAAAAAGTTTTTGACAATTGAGAGTTTGAAAAACAAAAACAAGCAGCACAGGCAGCCGAAAAAGCCACTGATAAAGCATCCAAAAGACAAGCAAAAATCTTAGCGGCAGCTAACCAAGAGGTCAAGAAGGGAAGGCCCCCATCACAGAGGAATAGCCAGGGAACCTCAGGTTCCCACCAGACAGGCAAAAGAGGTAATCAGGCTCCCCTAGAAATGGACCAATGTGCTTATTGCAAGCAGGCTGGGCACTGGAAAAAGAAATGGCCACTACAGCCAGAGGAAAAATCAGAAAAGAAAAAGGTCCTCACCTACCCCACGCTGGAAGAGTCTGATGACTGACAGGGCCAGGGCTCCCTTGCTCTTGGCCCCCAGGAGCCCATGGTGACTGCTACAGTTGGGGGGCCAGCCTGTACACTTCCTAGTAGATACCGGGGTGGAGCACTCAGTACTGCAGACCCCCTTGGGCAATGTCTCTAATAAAAGAGTGACTGTACAAGGGGCTACTGGAGCTATTCAAGAATATCCTGTCACACACTCACGAGAAGTGAGCTTGGGACAGAAAAGAGTGACACACTCATTTCTTGTGGTTCCAGAGTGTCCTTTTCCTCTCCTCAGGTGAGACCTGCTCCATAAGTTACAGGCCTCTATTTCCCTCTCAGCTCAGCAGGCTCACCTCACACTAGGAAATACAGCATCCCTACTGCCCAACTCCTGCTAACTACCCCTCTGTCAGAGGAATACCTTTTAGTTTCACCATCACAACCACTGGAAGAGAATACTAATCCTCTCCTGTTGGACTTACAGACACTCTTTCCCCAAGTCTGGGCCGAGTCAAACACCCCAGGACTGGCTAAACACCATCCACCAGTGGTTGTAGAACTCCTGGGCACTGCTGTGCCAGTGGGCTAGACGGGATTAATTCCCATATTCAACGACTGTTACAAGCTGGCATACTTACACCATGTCAGTCTGCCTAGAATACTCCATTTTTGCCGGTCCAGAAACCCAGAACAAATGATTACCAGCTGGTACAAGACTTAAGGGAAGTTAACAAATGGACTGTTACTGTCCATCCAACCATCCCTAATCCTTATACTCTACTTAGCCTGCTTCCACCAGAACATACAGTATACACTGTCTTAGACCTAAAGGATGCTTTTTTGCTATTCCTCTGGCCCCCAAGAGCCAGACGATCTTTGCATTCGAATGGGCAGATCCTAGCTCGGAAGACACTACCCAGCTGACTTGGACTCAGTTACCTCAGGGTTTCAAAAACTCCCCCTCCCTTTTTGGAGGCTCTCCAGCAAGATCTTATACTATTCCGAGCTAGTCACCCTAACTGTACTCTTCTTCAGTATGTAGACGATCTTTTATTAGCTACTGAAACTATGGACAGTTGCCTGCAACATACTAGAGACCTGCTTTACCTCCTTCAGGAGCTCGGGTATCAACTCTCCACCAAAAAGGCCCAGCTTTGTCTTCCCAGAGTGTCCTACCTGGGATACGAGATAAACCAAGGAAAACAGGCAGTCACCAGTGCCTGGAAAGAAGCCATCCTACGAATCCCCACTCCTACCACCAAGAGACAGGTATGTGAATTCCTGGGGGCCATGGGGTACTGTCACCTCTGGATATTGGGGTTTGTGGAAATTGCCAAGCCCCTGTACACTGCTACAGGAGGAAATGGCCTGCTAGTTTGGACAGACACAGAAGAACAGGCTTTTCAAAATCTGAAAAAGGCATTAACTGAAGCCCCTGCTCTAGCCCTCCCAAATATCTCAAAGCCGTTTCACCTGTTTGTCCACGAAAGCCAGGGAGTTGCTAAGGGGGTGCTTACTCAGACTTTAGGACCCTGGAGATGCCCATTGGCCTATTTGTCTAAGAGGCTGGAGCCTGTGGCCTCTGGATGGCCAAGCTGTCTGCGAGCTATAGCGGCTACAGCAAGCCTAGTCCAAGAGGCTGATAAGTTAACTCTGGGCCAAAATTTAACGCTTACGGCTCCTCATGCCATAGAGTCTTTACCACGAAGTGCTTCTGGCAAATGGATTCAAATGCTCACATCCTGCAGTATCAGAGTTTACTGTTAGATCAGCCTCGTTTGACTTTCTCTCCCACAAGGTGTTTAAATCCAGCTACTCTACTCCCTGATCCAGAGTTCACTACTCCTGTCCATGACTGTCAGGAACTGTTAGAAACTACCCAAACTGGCCCACCTGATCTCCAAGATGTCCCCCTAAAGAAGGCAGATGCCACTGTGTTTACAGACAGTAGCAGCTTCCTCGAGCAGGGAGTATGAAAGGCTGGTGCAGCAGTTACCACGGAGACAGATGTGCTATGGTCCCAGGCTTTACCAGCGAACACCTCAGCACAAAAAGCTGAATTGATTGCCCTCACTTAGGCTCTTCGATGGGGTAAGAATAAATGTATTAACATTTACACTGACAGCAGGTATGCTTTTGCTACTGTACATGTACATGCAGTCATCTCTCAGGAGCACGGGCTACTCACCTCAGTAGGAAAGACTATCAAAAACAAAGAAAAAATTCTAGCTCTGCTTGAAGCCGCATGGCTCCCTCAGCAGGTGGCTGTAATCCACTGCAAAGGATATCAAAGAGAAAACACAGCCATTGCCTGTGGTAACCAGAAAGCTGACTCAGTGGCCCTGGGACACAGCGCGACTTCCAGTCACGCCTCTAAATTTACTACCCACAGTCTCCTTTCCACAGCCAGATCTGCCTGACAATCCCACGTACTCAACAGAAGAAGAAAAACTGGCTTCAGATCTCAGAGCCAATAAAAATCAGGAAGGTTGGTGGATTCTTCCTGACTCTAGAATCTTTATACCCCGAGCTCTTGGGGAAACTTTAATCAGTCACCTATATTCTAACACCCATTTAGGAGGGGCAAAACTAGCCCAGCTTCTCTGGAGCTGTTTTAAGATCCCCCGTCTTCAAAGCTTAACAGATCAAGCAGCTCTCCAGTGCACAACTTGTGCCCAGGTAAATGCCAAGCAAGGTCCTAAACCCAGCCCAGGCCACTGTCTCTGAGGAAACTCGCCAGGAGAAAAGTGGGAAATTGACTTTACAGAAGTAAAACCACACCAGGCTGGGTACAAATACCTTCTAGTACTGGTAGACACCTTCTCCGGATGGACTGAGGCATTTGCTACCAAAAATGAGACTGCCACCTCGGTCGTTAGGTTTTTACTCAATGAAATCATCCCTCGACATGGGGTGCCTGCTGCCATAGGATCTGATAATGGACCACCCTTCACCTCGTCCATAGCTCAGTCAGTCAGTAAGGCATTAAACATCCAATGAAAGCTCCATTGCGCCTATCGACCCCAGAGCTCTGGGCAGGTAAAACGCATGAACCACAACCTGAAAAGCACTCTTACAAAATTAATCTTAGAGACCGGTGAAAATTGGGTAAGTCTCCTTCCTTTAGCTCTTCTTAGAATAAGGTGCACCCCTTACTGGGCTGGGTTCTCACCTCTTGAAATCATTCATGGGAGAGCGCTGCCTATCTTGCCTAAGCTAAGGGATGCCCATCTGGCAAAAATATCACAAGCTAATTTATTACAGTACCTACAGTCTCTCCAACAGCTACAAGATACCATCCAGGCACTTGCTCGAGGAGCCCATACCAATCCGGTTCCTGACCAGACGGGGCCCTGCCATTCATTCCAGCCCGGTGATCTGGTGTTTGTTAAAAAGTTCCAGAGAGAAGGACTCACTCCTGCTTAGAAGGGACCTCACACTGTCATCCTCACCACGCCAACGGCTCTGAAGGTGGACGGCATTCCTGCTTGGATTCATCACTCCCACAGCAAAAAGTCCAGCTAGAAACATGGGTCGCTAAGCCCGAGTCAGGCCCCTTAAAACTGCACTTAAGTCGGGTGAAGCCATTAGATTAATTCTTCTTATTTACCTGTCTTGTTTGTTTTTGCCTGCCCTGTCCTCTGCGCCTTCCTATTCCTTTCTCCTCACCTCTTTCACGACAGGACGTGTATTTGCAAACACTACTTGGAGGGCGGGTACCTCCAAGGCAGTCTCCCTTACAGTTGATTTATGTGTGCTGTTCCCAGAACCAGCCCATATCCACGAAGAGCAACACAATCTGCCGGTCATGGGGGCAGGAACTGTAGACCTTGTGGCAGGATTTGGACACTCTGGGAGCCAGACTGGATGTAAAAGCTCCGAAGGTGCAGAAAAAAGACTTCAAAGTGTTGTCTTTTACCTCTGTCCTGGAAATCACCCTGACTCTAGCTGTCAAGATACTTACCAGTTTTTCTACCCGGATTGAACATGTGTAACTTTAGCCACTTACTCTGGGGGATCAACCTGATCTTCAACTCTTTCCATAAGTCATGCTTCTCGTCCTAGATTGTGTACGAGAAAAAATTGTAATCTTCTTACTATAACTGTCCATGACCCGAATTCAGCTCAATGGTATTATGGCATGTCATGGGGATTAAGACTTTATATCCCAGGATTTGATGTTGGGACTATGTTCACCAACCAAAAAAAAACCCTGGTCTCACGGAGCCCCCCCAAGCCAATGGGGCCTTTGACTGGTCTAGGTGACCGTATGTTCCAGAAACTCCCTGACAAAGTCGATTTAACTGTTCCAGCGCCATTCTTAGTCCCTAAACCCCAGCTACAATGACATCTTCAACCCAGCCTGGTGTCTATACTAGGTGGAGTACATCACCTCCTTAACCTCACCCAGCCTAAACTAGCCCAAGATTGTTGGCTATGTTTAAAAGCAAAACCCCCTTATTATGTAGGATTAGGAATAAAAGCCACACTTAAACGTGGCCCTCTATCTTGTTGTGCATGACCCCGTGCCCTCACACTAGAAGATGTGTCTGGAAATGCTTCCTGTCTAATTAGTACTGGGTATAACTTATCTGCTTCTCCTTTTCAGGCTACTTGTAATCAGTCCCTGCTTACTTCCATAAGCACCTCAGTCTCATACCAAGTGCCTAACAATACCTGGTTGTCTTGCACCTCAGGTCTCACTCGCTGAATTAACGGAACTGAACCAGGACCTCTCCTGTGCGTGTTAGTTCACGTACTTCCCCAGGTATACGTGTACAGTGGACCAGAAGGACAATTCATTGCTCCCCCTGAGTTACATCCCAGGTTTTGCCAAGCCGCCCCACTCCTAGTTCCCCTCTTGACTGGCCTTAGCATAACCGGATCAGCAGCCATTGGTACGGCTGCCCTGGTTCAAGGAGAAACTGGACTAATGTCCCTGTCTCAACAAGTAGATGCTGATTTAAGTAACCTCCAGTCTGCCATAGATGTGCTGCGTTCCCAGGTAGAGTCTCTGGCTGAAGTAGTTCTTCAAAATCGCTGAGGTTTAGATCTACTCTTCCTCTCTCGAGAAGGTTTATGCACAGCTCTAGGAGAAAGTTATTGCTTCTATGACAATCAGTCTGGAGTCATAAAAGATACTCTCCAAAAGGTTCGAGAAAATCTAGATAGACGTCAACAAGAATGAGAAAATAACATCCCCCGGTATCGAAGCATGTTCAACTAGAACCCCTGGCTAACGACTTTAATCACTGGGTTAGCTGGACCCCTCCTCATCCTACTATTAAGCTTAATTTTGGGGCCTTGTATATTAAATTGGTTTCTTAACTTTGTAAAGCAACGCATAGCTTCTGTCAAACTTATGTACCTTAAAACTCAATATGACCCCCTTGTTATAACTGAGGACTCAATGATTTGATTCCCCAAAAACACAAGTGGGGAATGTAATACCTAACCTTGTTTTTAGACTCTCCCTTTCTCCCTTAATCGCCTAGCCTTGTTTCCACATGAGTAAGCTCTCCCCTAGCTGAGAAAGCCAGACGAACTCCATTTGGCTCCTTCATTTACAAGACATCAAGGACTCCTTACCCACCCCCTTTCCTCAAGGAGTTGACTTGTGTAAGCTGACTCTCAACATATCAAAGAGTCCAATTAACTGATAAGGTACTGAAGCAAGCAATGTACGAAGTTCCCAGGATTTTGCTCAAGAGATAACACCATAAAGCCTTGAGTTTGTGTCCGGCAGAGCCCCCATACCTGACATCTTATAATAGATTTAGAGCCCCTGCACCTGAAACTGTTTGTTTCTCTGTAACCATTTGTCTTTTTAATTTTTTGCATGTTTTTACTTCTGTAGAATTGTTGCAACCGAGCTCCCCTCCCCTTCCTAAACCAAAGTATAAAGGAAAATCAAGCCCCTTCCTCGGGGCCGAGAGAATTCCAAGCATTAGCTGCCTCTCAGCCGCTGGCTAAATGAAGGACTCTTAAATTCATCTCAAAGTGTGGCGTTCCTCTAACTTGCTCAGGTACAATACATCCACGAAAAATGGTAAACTTGGAAATTTCTCATAAAATAATGTTAAGGGAAGTGGTAAGACAAACTTGCACATATTTGTTCAGGCAGCAGACGATGACTGAGCACCCCATCTGGGCTATGCAGCTGCTCCAGGTGCTAGAGAGATCCCCATCAACAGGACCAAGTCCCGGCCCTTGTGGAAGGAACGTTCCAGAAGTGCGCCATAAGGTCAAAGGTGAATTAAAACCACAGGCAAGTACTTCACCAAGGCAGGGAGATGGACAGAACCGAGTGTTGTCCTCTGCGGGGTCCATCCTGCCTGGGCTGGGTGGGTCACCAGGGAGTGGCCCCACAGAGGTCTGCAGGCTCCTAAGGAAGGGGACAGACCCAGGATCAAAGTGAGGTGTGCCTAGCCAAGGGCAGTGGGTCCTGCCAGACCACAGGGTCTTCTCTCCACAGGAAGGAAATTTGTCAGGCTGCTTTTAGGAATCCCATGAACCTTTGGGGTTTGTGGATGAACCAGGGGAGGAGCAGTCCCTGAGAGTGTGAGCTGAGTTTTCTACTAACCTAACAAGTTAGGAAGTGAAAGGGTGACTCTGTAGGCTCAGACTAAGACCACGCCACACCGGTTGCAGTCAAGAGATCTTTATTGGAGGAGTCTGAAGGAGAGCTGAAGCAGAAGGAAAGAGAGCGAGAGCTTTGCAGCCTCCGTCTTTTATATCTAGGGACGTTACGTGGGGGTTGCTGGTTGGCTGAGGGGCTGGGTCTAGGCTGAGGCAGGAAGGCGTGACCTCTGATTGGCTCCTTTTGGCGGGCCTGTGATGGGGAGGAAGAAGAACCCGGAACCAGCGCCATTAGGGTGCTCTTTTTACCTAACAGGAATGGTCACAACTGAGGGGCCGGGGGTCCATCCTGCCCCAAGCATGGCCAGATCTGCAAGCAGGAGACATCATATGGTGGCCTGGGAGGCAAAGGGGTCTGAGTCAGAGGTAAA
>NW_026653735.1:0-11207 GCF_009828535.3 Hylobates moloch | reverse complement strand
GGCAGACAGACACTTTTGTGGGTGTTCACCCAGAGCTAGACCTCAGGAAAAACAGGGGTGGCCTGGGGGCTGAGAATTCGGGAGTCCCAGCACATCCAGGACCATAAATATGCCATGCCCTTTGACCCGCTAACCCCACTGTTTGGAATTCCTCCCACAAACATAATTGCAAAGGGAAAAATAGCAAAATGTGCACAGCTGTTTATAGCAACGTTATTTACCATAGTAAACAAGTCAAGTCAGCCAAAATACTTTGCAAGTTGTGGGAGGGGGAACTGTGGGTCAATAAGGTGGGATATTTATTATACTGTAATACCTAACCTTGTTTTTACTAACCTTGTTTTTAGACTCTCCCTTTCTCCCTTAACCGCCTAGCCTTGTTTCCCCATGAATAAGCTCTCCCCTAGTTGAGAAAGCCGGAGGAACTCCATTTGGCTCCTTCATTTACAAGACATCAAGGACTCCTTACCCACCCCCTTTCCTCAAGGAGTTGACTTGTGTAAGCTGACTCTCAACGTATCAGAGTCCAATTAACTGATAAGGTACTAAAGCAAGCAATGTACGAAGTTCCCAGGATTTTGCTCAAGAGATAACACCATAAAGCCTTGAGTTTGTGTCCCGCAGAGCCCCCATACCTGACATCTTATAATAGATTTAGAGCCCCTGCACCTGAAACTGTTTGTTTCTCTGAAACCATTTGTGTTTTTAACTTTTTGCATGTTTTTACTTCTGTAGAATTGTTGCAACCGAGCTCCCCTCCCCTTCCTAAACCAAAGTATAAAGGAAAATCAAGCCCCTTCCTCAGGGCCGAGAGAATTCTGAGGGTTAGCTGCCTCTCAGCCGCCGGCTAAATAAAGGACTCTTAAATTCGTCTCAAAGTGTAGCGTTCCTCTAACTCGCTTGGGTACAACATTTGGAGGCCCCAGAGAGATTATATTCGCCACTAGGCGAGAGCCAGGCTTACTCCGGGCTCCCCCGGATGGACGGCCAGCTTACAGGGGAGGTGCCACCTGAAAAAAAATTTTCCAGGTCCCCGAAAGGCGACCGTCTTCCGGAGGAGAGTGGGTTGACTACCGTGTGTGTACCCACAAAATTCAACCTCTGAGTCCTCAACTTCTGACCCTGGGGTCAGGTAAGTCAGATTTGACTTTGGTTTGGTGAGAGGGAGGCAGCCCTGACAAGGGCGTCCCTCTCTTTGACTCTGTCCATACTCCAAGATGCTGGAGGACAGAGTCCTGGTTTCTAGCAGGCTGGCCTCTCCATTAAGACTAGTCTCTCACTCCCTTCTCTTCTCTTTCTTTCTCTCTCTCTCTCCCTTTCCCTATCCCTCCTCCTCCTCTCATTCAGGTCTCCCGGGACCTCTTGTTTAAAACAGAAAATAAGAAAAATGGTTATAAACTCTGAGTGAATATGTGCATGATTGAGGAGCCAGGGGCCTGCTTCTGGATCTCCAGTTTGTAGCTCCATGGTGAAAGCTACGGAGTTCGAGTGGGCCCTCACCTGCGGTTCCTTGGTGACCTCATAAGGCTTAAGGCAGCATCAGGCATAGCTCGATCTGAGCTGGGGGTTTATACCAGTCTGCCAATGCTAAGAGGAGCCCAAGTCCCCGCAGGGGGAGCAGCCAGGTGGGCATCTGACTGATCCCATCACGGGACCCCCTCCCCTTGTCCGTCTAATAAAAACTGTCATAATTGTTTCTATACCCTAGGGACTATTGTTTGTTTTATGTTTATTGTCCTGCTCAGTGTCTATTGTCCTGGTTGTCAAAGTTTCGTATGTCAGATCATCAATATAGCCCAAGACGTCTGGGTAAGAACTTCTTCAAGGTCCTTCGTGCTGATTTTTTATCACAGGAGGTTAAATTTCTCATCAATCATTTAGGCTGGCCATCCCAGTCCTGCCTTTTCTGTCAGAAACAAATCAGGTGTTGTTACAGGAACGAGTGCGGAGAATATTCACCTGATTGGGATTTCTGGCACCATGAAGGTTGCTGACATTTAGATTGTCATACTCCACATCCAAGTGACTGGGCTGCCTCTAGACTAAACCGGTGGTGGCTTCAAAATAGCCACCCTGCAGACCTCCTTGCTCACCTCTTTTGTCATCCTGTAACTTTTCCCGTGCCCTTAAATAGGGCACTGTGCAGAGAAACCTATGCCCGTACCGCTTTACTTCATTTAGACTCTTATTCTATTCCTCTGTAGCTACTCTCCTACCTTAGGAAAGATCCAAGTGGCCCTTTTTCCTCCTCATCCCTACCCCTTACCCTGTACATCTTGTTTTCCCGTGTCACAGCAAGTTCAGCGTCTCCAGGACTTGGCTGTGCTCTCACTCTTCAAACCTTTAAAAGAAAAGGCCAAGTTTGAGCTATTTGCCTTTGAGTCATGGAGACACCAAAAGTATTTAGGCTACAGGTCCAGAGAAAGATGGAGGACGCCCAGGTCCATCCGGCCAAGGAGACCTCAGGTCGGCCTCTCGTCCTCCTCCCTCAATCTTAAAGCTAAAGTTAACCATCACGTGGCAAGTAGTGTGAGCTATTGTTGTCTTTCTGCTCCTTCTGGTTATGTTAATTCTGTTATTCTGATACTCCAGCCCCCTAGGGAGTGAGTTTTTCTGTCCATGCTGGGTTTGATATCCCTACTCAAACCTTGTCAAACTGCCTCCAAAAATGGGAAACTCCTCTTCCCAGCCCTGTAAGGATTGGAGCCCCCTCCACCCCTCCAATGTATGTTGCAGAATTTTTCTCCAGGCTTCTCAGAGAATTATGGGGTCCGCCTTTAAAAAGGCAAACTCTGGACACTCTGCGAAGTAGAATGGTCAAAGTTTGGAGTTGGGTGGCCCCCAGTAGGGTCACTGAACCTCGCAATTGTTCAGGCTGTGTGGCGGGTTGTTGCTGGAACTCTTGGCCACCCCGATCAGTTTCCCTACATTGATCAATGGCTGAGTTTGGTCAGAAGCCCCCCTCCATGGCTCCGCTCATAATTCTGCCTCCAAGGTCCTTTGGAGCCAGACCGCACTTTTGCCTCAACCCTCGGCCGGTCCGGTCCGGCTCCCCCTGTACTGCCTCCCTCTGAAGAAGAGGAGTCTCCCCACTCAGTTCCACTGCCTTCTAACCATCCTGCTCCCTTAGAATCCTTGACTACGTCCCCTGTAGGCTCACCGCCTATTGCCTCTCGATTGCAGCCTGGGCAGGAGGAAGTAGCCCCCCTTCTACCACTGAAAGAAGCACAAGTCCCTCTGGGTGATGAGCACTCAGCCCCATTCTTGGTTTATATCCTTTTTTCTACTTCTGACCTGTATAACTGGAAGGCTCATAATCCTCCCTTCTCTGAAAAGCCCCAGGTCTTGACCTCACTGATGGAGTCCGTGCTCCAGACCCATCGGGCCACCTGGGATGACTGTCAAGCAGCTCCTTTTGACCCTTCTTACCTCTGGAGAGAGGGAATGTATCCGAAGAGAGGCCAGAAAGTATTTCCTCACATCAGCCAATAGGACAGAGGAGGAATACAGAGACCTTCTTGAGGAGGTCTTTCCCTCTACCCGGCCTAACTGGAACCCGAATTCCTCAGGTAGGAAAAGAGCTTTGGACGATTTACACCAGTATCTCCTTGCAGGTATCAAAGGAGCCGCTCAGAAACCCATAAACTTGTCTAAGACGACTGAAGTCGTACAGGAGTCTGATGAGTCACCGGGAGCATTTTTAGAATGCCTCCAGGAGGCCTATCGGACTTACACCGCTTTTGATCCGGCAGCTCCCAAAAATAGCCATGCTCTTAATTTGGCATTTGTGGCTCAGGCAGCCCTGGATATTAAAAGAAAACTCCAAAAACTGGAGGGATTTGCTGGGATGAATATCAGTCAGCTTTTAGAGATAGCCCAAAAAGTTTTTGACAATTGAGAGTTTGAAAAACAAAAACAAGCAGCACAGGCAGCCGAAAAAGCCACTGATAAAGCATCCAAAAGACAAGCAAAAATCTTAGCGGCAGCTAACCAAGAGGTCAAGAAGGGAAGGCCCCCATCACAGAGGAATAGCCAGGGAACCTCAGGTTCCCACCAGACAGGCAAAAGAGGTAATCAGGCTCCCCTAGAAATGGACCAATGTGCTTATTGCAAGCAGGCTGGGCACTGGAAAAAGAAATGGCCACTACAGCCAGAGGAAAAATCAGAAAAGAAAAAGGTCCTCACCTACCCCACGCTGGAAGAGTCTGATGACTGACAGGGCCAGGGCTCCCTTGCTCTTGGCCCCCAGGAGCCCATGGTGACTGCTACAGTTGGGGGGCCAGCCTGTACACTTCCTAGTAGATACCGGGGTGGAGCACTCAGTACTGCAGACCCCCTTGGGCAATGTCTCTAATAAAAGAGTGACTGTACAAGGGGCTACTGGAGCTATTCAAGAATATCCTGTCACACACTCACGAGAAGTGAGCTTGGGACAGAAAAGAGTGACACACTCATTTCTTGTGGTTCCAGAGTGTCCTTTTCCTCTCCTCAGGTGAGACCTGCTCCATAAGTTACAGGCCTCTATTTCCCTCTCAGCTCAGCAGGCTCACCTCACACTAGGAAATACAGCATCCCTACTGCCCAACTCCTGCTAACTACCCCTCTGTCAGAGGAATACCTTTTAGTTTCACCATCACAACCACTGGAAGAGAATACTAATCCTCTCCTGTTGGACTTACAGACACTCTTTCCCCAAGTCTGGGCCGAGTCAAACACCCCAGGACTGGCTAAACACCATCCACCAGTGGTTGTAGAACTCCTGGGCACTGCTGTGCCAGTGGGCTAGACGGGATTAATTCCCATATTCAACGACTGTTACAAGCTGGCATACTTACACCATGTCAGTCTGCCTAGAATACTCCATTTTTGCCGGTCCAGAAACCCAGAACAAATGATTACCAGCTGGTACAAGACTTAAGGGAAGTTAACAAATGGACTGTTACTGTCCATCCAACCATCCCTAATCCTTATACTCTACTTAGCCTGCTTCCACCAGAACATACAGTATACACTGTCTTAGACCTAAAGGACGCTTTTTTGCTATTCCTCTGGCCCCCAAGAGCCAGACGATCTTTGCATTCGAATGGACAGATCCTAGCTCGGAAGACACTACCCAGCTGACTTGGACTCAGTTACCTCAGGGTTTCAAAAACTCCCCCTCCCTTTTTGGAGGCTCTCCAGCAAGATCTTATACTATTCCGAGCTAGTCACCCTAACTGTACTCTTCTTCAGTATGTAGACGATCTTTTATTAGCTACTGAAACTACGGACAGTTGCCTGCAACATACTAGAGACCTGCTTTACCTCCTTCAGGAGCTCGGGTATCAACTCTCCACCAAAAAGGCCCAGCTTTGTCTTCCCAGAGTGTCCTACCTGGGATACGAGATAAACCAAGGAAAACAGGCAGTCACCAGTGCCTGGAAAGAAGCCATCCTACGAATCCCCACTCCTACCACCAAGAGACAGGTATGTGAATTCCTGGGGGCCATGGGGTACTGTCACCTCTGGATATTGGGGTTTGTGGAAATTGCCAAGCCCCTGTACACTGCTACAGGAGGAAATGGCCTGCTAGTTTGGACAGACACAGAAGAACAGGCTTTTCAAAATCTGAAAAAGGCATTAACTGAAGCCCCTGCTCTAGCCCTCCCAAATATCTCAAAGCCGTTTCACCTGTTTGTCCACGAAAGCCAGGGAGTTGCTAAGGGGGTGCTTACTCAGACTTTAGGACCCTGGAGATGCCCAGTGGCCTATTTGTCTAAGAGGCTGGAGCCTGTGGCCTCTGGATGGCCAAGTTGTCTGCGAGCTATAGCGGCTACAGCAAGCCTAGTCCAAGAGGCTGATAAGTTAACTCTGGGCCAAAATTTAACCCTTACGGCTCCTCATGCCATAGAGTCTTTACCACGAAGTGCTTCTGGCAAATGGATTCAAATGCTCGCATCCTGCAGTATCAGAGTTTACTGTTAGATCAGCCTCGTTTGACTTTCTCTCCCACAAGGTGTTTAAATCCAGCTACTCTACTCCCTGATCCAGAGTTCACTACTCCTGTCCATGACTGTCAGGAACTGTTAGAAACTACCCAAACTGGCCCACCTGATCTCCAAGATGTCCCCCTAAAGAAGGCAGATGCCACTGTGTTTACAGACAGTAGCAGCTTCCTCGAGCAGGGAGTATGAAAGGCTGGTGCAGCAGTTACCACGGAGACAGATGTGCTATGGTCCCAGGCTTTACCAGCGAACACCTCAGCACAAAAAGCTGAATTGATTGCCCTCACTTAGGCTCTTCGATGGGGTAAGAATAAATGTATTAACATTTACACTGACAGCAGGTATGCTTTTGCTACTGTACATGTACATGCAGTCATCTCTCAGGAGCACGGGCTACTCACCTCAGTAGGAAAGACTATCAAAAACAAAGAAAAAATTCTAGCTCTGCTTGAAGCCGCATGGCTCCCTCAGCAGGTGGCTGTAATCCACTGCAAAGGATATCAAAGAGAAAACACAGCCATTGCCTGTGGTAACCAGAAAGCTGACTCAGTGGCCCTGGGACACAGCGCGACTTCCAGTCACGCCTCTAAATTTACTACCCACAGTCTCCTTTCCACAGCCAGATCTGCCTGACAATCCCACGTACTCAACAGAAGAAGAAAAACTGGCTTCAGATCTCAGAGCCAATAAAAATCAGGAAGGTTGGTGGATTCTTCCTGACTCTAGAATCTTTATACCCCGAGCTCTTGGGGAAACTTTAATCAGTCACCTATATTCTAACACCCATTTAGGAGGGGCAAAACTAGCCCAGCTTCTCTGGAGCTGTTTTAAGATCCCCCGTCTTCAAAGCTTAACAGATCAAGCAGCTCTCCAGTGCACAACTTGTGCCCAGGTAAATGCCAAGCAAGGTCCTAAACCCAGCCCAGGCCACTGTCTCTGAGGAAACTCGCCAGGAGAAAAGTGGGAAATTGACTTTACAGAAGTAAAACCACACCAGGCTGGGTACAAATACCTTCTAGTACTGGTAGACACCTTCTCCGGATGGACTGAGGCATTTGCTACCAAAAATGAGACTGCCACCTCGGTCGTTAGGTTTTTACTCAATGAAATCATCCCTCGACATGGGGTGCCTGCTGCCATAGGATCTGATAATGGACCACCCTTCACCTCGTCCATAGCTCAGTCAGTCAGTAAGGCATTAAACATCCAATGAAAGCTCCATTGCGCCTATCGACCCCAGAGCTCTGGGCAGGTAAAACGCATGAACCACAACCTGAAAAGCACTCTTACAAAATTAATCTTAGAGACCGGTGAAAATTGGGTAAGTCTCCTTCCTTTAGCTCTTCTTAGAATAAGGTGCACCCCTTACTGGGCTGGGTTCTCACCTCTTGAAATCATTCATGGGAGAGCGCTGCCTATCTTGCCTAAGCTAAGGGATGCCCATCTGGCAAAAATATCACAAGCTAATTTATTACAGTACCTACAGTCTCTCCAACAGCTACAAGATACCATCCAGGCACTTGCTCGAGGAGCCCATACCAATCCGGTTCCTGACCAGACGGGGCCCTGCCATTCTTTCCAGCCCGGTGACCTGGTGTTTGTTAAAAAGTTCCAGAGAGAAGGACTCACTCCTGCTTAGAAGGGACCTCACACTGTCATCCTCACCACGCCAACGGCTCTGAAGGTGGACGGCATTCCTGCTTGGATTCATCACTCCCACATCAAAAAGTCCAGCTAGAAACATGGGTCGCTAAGCCCGAGTCAGGCCCCTTAAAACTGCACTTAAGTCGGGTGAAGCCATTAGATTAATTCTTCTTATTTACCTGTCTTGTTTGTTTTTGCCTGCCCTGTCCTCTGCGCCTTCCTATTCCTTTCTCCTCACCTCTTTCACGACAGGACGTGTATTTGCAAACACTACTTGGAGGGCGGGTACCTCCAAGGCAGTCTCCCTTACAGTTGATTTATGTGTGCTGTTCCCAGAACCAGCCCATACCCACGAAGAGCAACACAATCTGCCGGTCATGGGGGCAGGAACTGTAGACCTTGTGGCAGGATTTGGACACTCTGGGAGCCAGACTGGATGTAAAAGCTCCGAAGGTGCAGAAAAAAGACTTCAAAGTGTTGTCTTTTACCTCTGTCCTGGAAATCACCCTGACTCTAGCTGTCAAGATACTTACCAGTTTTTCTACCCAGATTGAACATGTGTAACTTTAGCCACTTACTCTGGGGGATCAACCTGATCTTCAACTCTTTCCATAAGTCATGCTTCTCGTCTTAGATTGTGTACGAGAAAAAATTGTAATCTTCTTACTATAACTGTCCATGACCCGAATTCAGCTCAATGGTATTATGGCATGTCATGGGGATTAAGACTTTATATCCCAGGATTTGATGTTGGGACTATGTTCACCAACCAAAAAAAAACCCTGGTCTCACGGAGCCCCCCCAAGCCAATGGGGCCTTTGACTGGTCTAGGTGACCGTATGTTCCAGAAACTCCCTGACAAAGTCGATTTAACTGTTCCAGCGCCATTCTTAGTCCCTAAACCCCAGCTACAATGACATCTTCAACCCAGCCTGGTGTCTATACTAGGTGGAGTACATCACCTCCTTAACCTCACCCAGCCTAAACTAGCCCAAGATTGTTGGCTATGTTTAAAAGCAAAACCCCCTTATTATGTAGGATTAGGAATAAAAGCCACACTTAAACGTGGCCCTCTATCTTGTTGTGCATGACCCCGTGCCCTCACACTAGAAGATGTGTCTGGAAATGCTTCCTGTCTAATTAGTACTGGGTATAACTTATCTGCTTCTCCTTTTCAGGCTACTTGTAATCAGTCCCTGCTTACTTCCATAAGCACCTCAGTCTCATACCAAGTGCCTAACAATACCTGGTTGTCTTGCACCTCAGGTCTCACTCGCTGAATTAACGGAACTGAACCAGGACCTCTCCTGTGCGTGTTAGTTCACGTACTTCCCCAGGTATACGTGTACAGTGGACCAGAAGGACAATTCATTGCTCCCCCTGAGTTACATCCCAGGTTTTGCCAAGCCGCCCCACTCCTAGTTCCCCTCTTGACTGGCCTTAGCATAACCGGATCAGCAGCCATTGGTACGGCTGCCCTGGTTCAAGGAGAAACTGGACTAATGTCCCTGTCTCAACAAGTAGATGCTGATTTAAGTAACCTCCAGTCTGCCATAGATGTGCTGCGTTCCCAGGTAGAGTCTCTGGCTGAAGTAGTTCTTCAAAATCGCTGAGGTTTAGATCTACTCTTCCTCTCTCGAGAAGGTTTATGCACAGCTCTAGGAGAAAGTTATTGCTTCTATGACAATCAGTCTGGAGTCATAAAAGATACTCTCCAAAAGGTTCGAGAAAATCTAGATAGACGTCAACAAGAATGAGAAAATAACATCCCCCGGTATCGAAGCATGTTCAACTAGAACCCCTGGCTAACGACTTTAATCACTGGGTTAGCTGGACCCCTCCTCATCCTACTATTAAGCTTAATTTTGGGGCCTTGTATATTAAATTGGTTTCTTAACTTTGTAAAGCAACGCATAGCTTCTGTCAAACTTATGTACCTTAAAACTCAATATGACCCCCTTGTTATAACTGAGGACTCAATGATTTGATTCCCCAAAAACACAAGTGGGGAATGTAATACCTAACCTTGTTTTTAGACTCTCCCTTTCTCCCTTAATCGCCTAGCCTTGTTTCCACATGAGTAAGCTCTCCCCTAGCTGAGAAAGCCAGACGAACTCCATTTGGCTCCTTCATTTACAAGACATCAAGGACTCCTTACCCACCCCCTTTCCTCAAGGAGTTGACTTGTGTAAGCTGACTCTCAACATATCAAAGAGTCCAATTAACTGATAAGGTACTGAAGCAAGCAATGTACGAAGTTCCCAGGATTTTGCTCAAGAGATAACACCATAAAGCCTTGAGTTTGTGTCCGGCAGAGCCCCCATACCTGACATCTTATAATAGATTTAGAGCCCCTGCACCTGAAACTGTTTGTTTCTCTGTAACCATTTGTCTTTTTAATTTTTTGCATGTTTTTACTTCTGTAGAATTGTTGCAACCGAGCTCCCCTCCCCTTCCTAAACCAAAGTATAAAGGAAAATCAAGCCCCTTCCTCGGGGCCGAGAGAATTCCAAGCATTAGCTGCCTCTCAGCCGCTGGCTAAATGAAGGACTCTTAAATTCATCTCAAAGTGTGGCGTTCCTCTAACTTGCTCAGGTACAATACATCCACGAAAAATGGTAAACTTGGAAATTTCTCATAAAATAATGTTAAGGGAAGTGGTAAGACAAACTTGCACATATTTGTTCAGGCAGCAGACGATGACTGAGCACCCCATCTGGGCTATGCAGCTGCTCCAGGTGCTAGAGAGATCCCCATCAACAGGACCAAGTCCCGGCCCTTGTGGAAGGAACGTTCCAGAAGTGCGCCATAAGGTCAAAGGTGAATTAAAACCACAGGCAAGTACTTCACCAAGGCAGGGAGATGGACAGAACCGAGTGTTGTCCTCTGCGGGGTCCATCCTGCCTGGGCTGGGTGGGTCACCAGGGAGTGGCCCCACAGAGGTCTGCAGGCTCCTAAGGAAGGGGACAGACCCAGGATCAAAGTGAGGTGTGCCTAGCCAAGGGCAGTGGGTCCTGCCAGACCACAGGGTCTTCTCTCCACAGGAAGGAAATTTGTCAGGCTGCTTTTAGGAATCCCATGAACCTTTGGGGTTTGTGGATGAACCAGGGGAGGAGCAGTCCCTGAGAGTGTGAGCTGAGTTTTCTACTAACCTAACAAGTTAGGAAGTGAAAGGGTGACTCTGTAGGCTCAGACTAAGACCACGCCACACCGGTTGCAGTCAAGAGATCTTTATTGGAGGAGTCTGAAGGAGAGCTGAAGCAGAAGGAAAGAGAGCGAGAGCTTTGCAGCCTCCGTCTTTTATATCTAGGGACGTTACGTGGGGGTTGCTGGTTGGCTGAGGGGCTGGGTCTAGGCTGAGGCAGGAAGGCGTGACCTCTGATTGGCTCCTTTTGGCGGGCCTGTGATGGGGAGGAAGAAGAACCCGGAACCAGCGCCATTAGGGTGCTCTTTTTACCTAACAGGAATGGTCACAACTGAGGGGCCGGGGGTCCATCCTGCCCCAAGCATGGCCAGATCTGCAAGCAGGAGACATCATATGGTGGCCTGGGAGGCAAAGGGGTCTGAGTCAGAGGTAAA
>NW_026653734.1:0-11207 GCF_009828535.3 Hylobates moloch | reverse complement strand
TACCCTCCCTGAGCTGGGACAGCTCAGAGCCTGTGGCCGGCCAGGGGGACAGGCAGCTGCATCCCAGGGCCTGGGGAAGGTCAAGGTTTCTCCGAGCTGAGGGATGGCCAGACCCGCCAGGCCCTGACACTGGCTGACACTCCATCACCTCCCCACGGTTCTCTCAGTGTCAGGGAAAACCACTCCTGCTCTTGGAACTCCAAAACTGCCTAACACTTCCCCTGCCATTTCTCTGTCCGAGCCCAAATGCAAGGCGCGGCCACGTAAACTCGGGCAGACGTCATCAGGATGTGCCATCAGGAGGCAGCCTCCGCCTGAACCCCACCCTCCTCCCTGGCATTGAATGAAAATCGCTAAGAGAGGGACAGAGGAGAAGCCAATGTCCCGTGCCCTTCGCTGCCCAGAGGCTGCCTGAGTCATTGTAGAGCCTGTCCTGCACACCCTTGTGTGCAGCCCGGAAGTGCAAGGGAAGGCCCCCCTCACAGCCACCTGGATCACGCGCAGAGCTGGGCGGAATACTCTGAGGCACCAACCTGGCCTTGCAGAGGGTCCCACAGTGGCGACCACCTCAGAAACCCCCTCCACCAGGCCTGCCCTGCTCCACTCACCTTCCCACTTAGCACACCAGCCCACACCATGGGCCTGCTCTCCCAGCTTGGCCCCAAGGGGTGAGGGCTTGGGCCTCACGGTCACCACACTCACACTCACACCCACCGTCTCACACTTAAACACGTCCACACCCACAGTCACATTCAACACACTCACAATCTCTCTCCCACATCATCAGTCTCACACTTACACACTCACATTCACACTTAAATCACGCAGAGACACACACACACATTCCCATACAGAGACACCCACAAAGAGAGACATACCTACTCACACACACACATCCCTGCTCTCGCACTCACACTCTTTTCAGCCTGTGGGGCAAGCACAGTCAAGCAGGAAGAATGAGAACCTTGGTCCACGTCGTGGAGGCCCGTGACCTCGAACATCTCACGGCCACGTCTCTTTAGCTGCAGCCAGACGGGCGAGATCTGTGTGAACTTGCTCCCAAAGACCTTGGTGATATCGTAGCCATGGCTGTTCCACTGGCAAAAGATGGAGACATCAGACGGAGGACAGGTGAGCGAGCACCTGTCTCACCATGGTGCTGTCATTCTGGTGGCTCTGGAACTGCCCAGGACCAGCCAGTGTAGACAGATCTCAGCCCGGACTGACATCAGCTCCCGGCCTGGGGTATCCTTCTCCTACTCTGGACTGCGACTCACAGCCTGGGACCCAGGCCACGACATCCCTTTCACCAAAAGTGACTGGTGCTTGTCTTAAGCCCCACCTGGAGCTAGTGCACACCACTGCTGCAGGCTGGCAGCTGGGAACAGCAAGAGAAGAGGAGGCTGGGTGTGAGAACCCACCCCTCCCTGGCCCAGGGTTGGCTCTGCACACCCACTTCCTGACCCCAGACGACCTGAGAGCCCACCTCTGGATTCAAGGGGAACCCACAGAGATCACCACAGCAAGACCCTGGAGAGACCCCCAAGGCCTTACACTCTGACGTCTCCAGGATGGCATCTCTCCCACCGTAGCCTCACAGTGGCGGCAGCTCCAGGAGATCAGAACACAGACCCCCATCACTGACTGGCCAGAAGAGGCCACCACAGGGCCAGGGCAGCCCGCCTGAGCCTCAGGACCTCCCTCTGCACTGTGAGGGCCCCAACTTACTGGAGTGACATAGCCCAGTACATCCCCAGCAAAGTGTCTGTCCCGGGCCTTTGCCGAGCAGTAGCTGCGATGCTCAAGAACCACGCTCTCAGCTTTGAGGTCCGTCACCACCAAACCCCGGTCTTGCACTGGCTTATCTGAAAACTGACTCTGAAATAAAAGGAATGAGAGAAAAGCCTCAGTCATCTGTCCTCAGTGTAGAGCACAGAGCCCCACCCAGCAAGTCCCTTCCATTCAGCCAGCAGCTGAGTCTCTGGATCAACACAGTGCTGCTGACCTGGAGACCCTGTATGTTGAGGATCGAGGCCACAGCAGGCAATTCAATTCAGAAGGGCTCTGGCCGCCAACAGACACTGGCCGACTGTACAGGGTCTTTCCCACCCCTGCTCCGGGCTGGAAGGCAGGCAGGCAGTCAGACAGCTATGGTGGCTCCCTCCTTGCATGTGAGGGTGGACGGTCTGCACCAGCTCTGACCACTTGATACCCATCCGGGCACTCCAGGGCCACACACTTTGCTGGACAAGAACATGCCAGGTGGGGTGGGTGCGGTGGCTCACGCCTGTAATCCCAGAACTTTGGGAGGCTGAGGCAGGTGGATCACCTGAGGTCAGGAGTTGGAGACCAGCCTGGTCAACATGGTGAAACCCCATCTCTACTAAATATGCAAAAATTAGCCAGGCGTGGTGGCGGGCGCCTGTAGTCCCAGCTACTCGGGAGGCTGAGGCAAGAGAATCGCTTGAACCTGGGTGGCAGAGGTTGCAGTGAGCCAAGATCGCGCCATTGCGCTCCAGCCTAGGCAACAAGAGCAAAACTTCATCTCAAAAAAAAAAAAAAAGAAAAGAACATGCCAGGCATACGCCACCATACTGGCCAACCACTGCCTGCCACCGCCCCCGCCAATGCGAGTCTTTTCCTGCCATGTCACACCTCCTCCTACTCCACCTCTGCTCCTGGAAACCTTCCATCCAGTTATCAACTTGTCTCTTCTGTCCACACTCTGCGGTCCGGTTCAGCCTCCCCTTGACCTCGCCCCAAGGGGCCCCATGAGAGAGAGATGTCCACTGCATGGTTTATTTGCCCCCAGACAGCACAGAAAGAGCATCTGCCAGTCCAGGACTAGGTCACAGGAACAGTCCTGTGGCAGGGTCTTGCCAGCGGCATGGGGACTGCTGGGGCCGTGGGGTGGTTCTATGAGTTTACACCCTTGAAGGTGCAATCCCCAGGGCCATCCCAGGGGAACGTCCCAAAAAGCATGAGGCAAACACAGCTCAAGGCCATGACAAAGACAGCAAGATGAGGATGCAGGTGATATAAGCAAGAGTTAGAGGATGGAAACTGGCAACTGGCACATAAAACAAGCCCCACGTGGGGTGAGTGGGGAGGCACCCTGCTTACCCTCAAAACCTGGCTCCAGAGGCTGCTCAGTCAGAGGTGCTGACTGGCCAGAGCCCCAGAACCACACAGGCCACCCACCGGCTGCGGGCTCATCAGGTGCCTTTGTGGGGAGCCATGCCCCTCGAGCCTCCTGGCTCACAGGCCCCAGTGGACAGAAGGAGAAGAGGATGATGGATCAGCTCTCAGCCAGTACAGTTACCTCAAGTCCCCAGGCCACCCTTACCTTCTCCAGCAGCGTCTTTGAGGCGGCTTTTTTGGCATCTGACTTTGACAGGGTAGTGTGAACAGGGCTGCACGCCAGAGCAAGCCAGAGGAGGTTGAAGAGTGTCCGCATGGTAGGTGTGTCAAAGTAGGGTCCAACCTCGGGGTCCAGAGGGCTGCAGGGAGAGCAGAACACATTCAAACAACCGGCAGAGAGATGCAGCACATGGGCAACCCCTCTGCTGATGGGGCCACTTTCTCCTAATAGGGCCTTGGGTCCTCATGGCACTGAGTGAGGCCTTGGCCACTGGGACAGAGCCCTGCCCTGGACCAGCCCTGGCGGCCAGAGTCCATTCTCCAGTACTCCTGGGCCTCCCGACTGAGCCACCAGTTCCTCCTATACACCCAGAAAAGAGCTTCCTCACCATCAGCCACAGAACCCTCCCCTCACAGCCCAAGGCCGCCCTGACCACCACTGGCAATCTAGGAAAGCACTGGTTCCCACCTCCTCCTTCAAACCCAAAGAAAGCCAAACCATGGTAGGGCTTAAGTGTAAAATAATGAAACCACAGGCTGGGCCACGTGGTGGCTCATGCCTGTAATCCCAACACTTTGGGAGACCAAGGTTGGAAGATTACTTGAGCCCAGGAGTTCGAGACCAGCCTGAGCAACATAGTGAGATCCTACAAAAATTAAATATTTGGGCCGAGTGCAGTGGCTTACGCCTGTAATCCCAACAATTAATGGGAGGCTGAGGCGGGCGGATCACCTGAGGTCAGGAATTTGTAAGCAGCCTGACCAACATGGTGAAACCCCGTCTCTACTAAAAATACAAAAATTAGCCAGGTGTGGTGGTGTGCACCTGTAGTCCCAGCTACTCGGGAGGCTGAGGCAGGAGAATTGCTTGAACCCAGGAGGCAGAGATTGCAGTGAGCCGAGATCGCGACACTGCACTCCAGCCTGGGGACAGAGCAAGACTCCATCTCAAAAAAAAAAAAAAAGAAAAAAATCGTAGGCTCAGAGAAGCCTACAGTAATGATGATGGTGGTGATGCCACGTAAGTACTAGGAGAAAACATAGCTACCTATTTATGCAATCTCAGGGTGGAGAAGGCTTTTCCAGCTATATGAGCAATGGGAGAGATTAGGAAAGAAAATACCACTGCAGTAGAACTACATACAAATGTAAGACTTTCATTCAGGAAATAAAGAAGGAAATGGGAAGACAAATAATAAACCAGAAAGAATATTTGAAACACGCTTGACAATGGATTTGTACCCATGATCTATTCATAACATGCAAATAAATCTCACAAATCAAGAAAAGACATTCCAGTAAAAAATGTCCCAGCTGGGCACGGTGGCTCATGCCTGTAATCCCAGCACTCTGGGATCCCAGCCGCCACCATGCCCGGCTAATTTTTGTATTTTAATAGAGACGAGGTTTCACCACATTGGCCAGGCTGGTCTCCACCTCCCGACCTCAGGGGATCCGCCCACCTCGGCCTCCCAAAGTGCTGGGATTACAGGTGTGAGCCACCGCGCCCCGCTGTGGGACTTTTTTTTTTTTTTTTGAGTTGGAGTCTTGCTATGTCACCACACTGGAGTGCAGTGGCGCGATCTCAGCTCACTGCAACCTCCGCCTCCTGGGTTCAAGCGATTCTCCTACCTCGGCCTCCCGAGTAGCTAGGATTACAGGCGCGTGCTACCACATCCGGCTGGTCTTTGTATTTTTAGTAGAGATGGGGTTTCGCCATGTTGGCCAGGTTGGTCTCAAGCTCCTGGCCTCCAGTGATCTGACTGCCTCCCAAAATGAGCCACCGCGCCCAGCTATGGGGAATTTTCCACATCCGTTGAAAACATGAGGATGTTCATGGACCTGGCTCTCCCAGATGCTGGAACACAGACAGGCACTGCCATGCTCGTGATGTGCCAGTCAATGAAGACACTAGAAGACAGAACTTACACAGTTCAGTCCCACAGAGAAATCATGTAGCGAGGGGTGGTAAAAAGCAAACGATGTGCCCTTAACGTGGAAGCTAAAGAAACAAAACAAAAAAGTAGGCTGGGTGCAGTGGCTCACTCCTGTAATCCCACCACTTTGGGAGGCCAAGGTGGGCAGATCACCTGAGGTTGGGAGTTCAAGACCAGCCTGACCAACATGGAGAAACCCTGTCTCTACTAAAAATACAAAATTAGCTGGGCGTGGTGGCGCATGCCTGTAATCCCAGCTACCCGGGAGGCTGAGACAGGAGAATCGCTTGAACCTGGGAGGCAGAGGTTGAGGTGAACTGAGATCGCGCAATTGCACTCCAGCCTGGGCAATAGGAACAAAAACTCCGTCTCAAAAACAAAGAAACAAAACAAAAAATAAATGAGCAGGCTATCTGGAATTACTGGTCATTCTGTTTCTTCTCTTTTACTTTATCTGTATCTTCTGGTCTTCCTGCACTAAACTTTTATTATACTATTCACTTTTAGGTTCTAGGGACCGCCAACAGAAGTGATTCTACTTTCTGGCCGGGCGCGGTGGCTCACGCCTGTAATCCCAACACTTTGGGAGGCCGAGGTGGGCGGATCACGAGGTCAAGAGATCGAGAACATCCTGGCTAACACGGTGAAACCCCGTCTCTACTAAAAATACAAACAATTAGCCAGGCATGGTGGCAGGCGCCTGTAGTCCCAGCTATTCGAGAGGCTGAGGCAGGAGAATGGTGTGAATCCAGGAGGTAGAGTTCGCAGTGAGCCGAGATAGTGCCAGTGCACTCCAGCCTGGGTGACGGTGCGAGACTCTGTCTTTAAAAAAAAAAAAAAAAAAAAAAAGATTCTACTTTCTATCTTTCACTGGGGTTGGGGGTGGCGGCGGGGGGAGCTGAAAAACCACCATAGCCCAGCCAGGCTGTTAGTCCTTCATGAAGCTTTGGGACACTGCTGGGAAGAAGCTCTTGGCTAGTTTCACAGCTCTGGCAGCACAGATCCCTCTAGACCAGCTGAGGGGCCCACACAGCCTGGGCAGAGGCAGACACCTGACAGGTAGGGAGCTCAGCCCAACTCACTATCCAGCAGCTGGGCACATGGTCTTCCCCTTGGGTCACAGGCTCCTGAGGATAATGGGAGCTCAGGCCCAAGAGGCTCCAGGAACCCCAGCCAGGCAGGTGCACCTGTCAGAAGATGCTGCCAGAGCCAGGCCTACCACAGTGCCTACCCTCCTACCCAAAAGACTTCCTGGCCAGGAACCTGTTTTCACTTCCTCTGAAACTGTCCCCTTGACCTGCTTCCTTCTGCAGAGGCGCACGCTGCCCCACTTTGCCCTGTCTCTTCCCTGGGTGAGACTGGTACTCCTAGTGCAAACTGAGGAGACTGTGGCTGTCCCCAGGCAGGGAGTTTGCATGCCCAATACACCCACAACACCTGCACAGAAAGAACAGGCTCCTGGGCAAGGTCAACCAGTGAAGCTCCCCCACCTAGGAGGCAGGGAGCCACAAGACAGCCTGACCTGCAGGCTTAGGGGGAGTTAAGAAGGGAACTCACAGGGCAAGCACAGCAGCACCCAGTACATGGAGCCACAGGCAAAGGCAGTGAGTGCTTGAACAGCCACGGCAGTTCCGAGAGGTGTGCAGGGGGGAATAAGAAGGCTCAGGCACAGATCACCACCCTCTGCCCCGACCCCCAACCTCTCCAGCCCCTCTCCTCAGTGATACATCCCAGAATCAGAACCAAGGGCAGCAGCCTGCTGCCACCTCCCCATAGCCCCACTATCTTTGTGCTGCAGCTGAAGCTTGGTCTGAGTCAGCAACAGCCCCAGGGAAGGTGGGGAGGGTTCTGGCCATGGCACAGGGAAAACGGCCCAGAATCACTTGCCTGGCCAGGCTGAAACGGTGGCTGCCTCAGCTCCCAGGCACCCAGTCTTTGACCCCAGCCCATTCCATGACCACTGGCTCCTTCTCTGTCTTCTGGGTGGAAATCTGGGTCAGGGAGGAAGGAAAGGAATGAAAAACCAAACGGTGGTTCTCCAGGGGACTGGCCCAGGAGTAATTGGAGGGCACACTCAGGTACCCAGTGACCAACCACTATGGGGCTGGGTCTCTGCCCCTACCTGCCGTCCTGCAGATTTGAAACAGGGCCACTGTCCACCCACCTAGTGGCCCCTCTGCCTACGACCTCCCTGCCCCCCAACCTGTGATTTCACACTTCAGGGAAGGAAGAGGAAAGGGTGGAAGAGGAAGACAGTCCTGCCAGCATGTGTCCAGCAGAGGGAGCACTAGGAGAACCTAACTGAGCACAAGGCCAGGGTACTGCCTCTGTCCACTCCCGCTTAACTTGCCAGCTCTGCGATGAAGTGCTTGGATACAGGCTGCTCACAAATGTTGGGCTGCTTCTTTGACTTGCCATGGAACTTTCCAGACAACTGCCCCAGGGAGATGGTGTGTGTGATGTGTGAGGGGTGCTCACACTGCAACCAGGCCCTTGTCTGGGCTTTGGTACCTCTCCGGCTCCCCACTGCTCCCCGGCCGCTCTGCTCTGAGGCCCGTGAGGACACTCTCCATCACACTCTTCACATAACACAGACTCCCAGGCTCGCACACACTGTGTTCCTGCATCAAAACGTTTCTTCCCCAAATGCCAATGACCTTCCCTTGGGCAGAACGGCCCCGCATACAAAGGGAATGTGTTGTGTTATGAAGAGGCACATGCCCCGACCCTGGTCACCCAAAGGGGTCCCAGAAACCGCTCTGTAACAAGATAAGGTGGAGGACTACTGCTCCCACCTTCCTGCGCTCCCAGTCCGTAGGTCCAGGACCTCCTCGGTGCTGTTAATGGAAATGATGGGAGTCACAGCAGGGGCTTTCCAATGCTTTTCATGGAGACCAGCAGTAAGAAATGCACTTTACGTCCCAGCCCAGCACACGTGTATGTCATGTGTGCACATGTGTTGTGCATGTGTGCACATGTGTAGAGCGACAGCAGCCAATCAGAGCTAACTGTATTCTGTGATGGACGCACTGACAACTCCTGTTCTGTTGTGTTTTGAAGAACTAACTGGTGCATGGTGGCTCCGGCCTGTGATCCTAGCACTTTGGGAGGCCAGGAGTTCTTGACTGGTTTTGGCAACACAGCCAGACCTGGTCTCTACAAAAAGTATTTTCCTGCCGGGCAGAGCACCACATCAGGAGTTGAAGACCAGCCTGGCCAACATGATGAAACCCAGTCTCTAAAAAAGATACAAAAATTAGCTGGGTGCAGTGGTGTGCGCCTGTACTCCCAGCAACTCGGGAGGCTGAGGCAGCAGAATCCCTTAAACCCAGAAGCGGAGGTTGCAGTGAACCGAGATCGCGCCACTGCACTCCAGCCTGGGTGACAGGGTGAGACTCTGTCTCAAAAAAAAAAAAAAAAAAAAATTTCTTAGGTGGGTGCGCTGGCGCACACCTGTAGTCCCAAGTAGCTAGGAGGCTGAGAGAAGATTACGGGAGCCCAGGAAGTCGAGGCGGACGGGTGGGCGGGTCACCCTCCAAGTTTGGACAGTCAGCAATGGAAGCTTCAAGGGTTGGGGCTGAACCAAAGGGTGGGTGGGATCCCGTCTGATGCTGCGCCCGCCCTTCACGGGGACCGCGTGCCCCTCACTGGGAGGGCAGTCCGCCTGGAGCCCTTCTGCCTCTGCTCCCCCTGGGGCTCCTGGGGACCCGATGGCCACCACTCTGCCACATGAGCCGCGCGCTCACACACTCCTCACCCGCCGGCCACATCCCTTGTCTGCGCACTCAGGCCCCTTCCACCCAGCGCGCCTAGCTCTCAGACTCGCTGGCCCTAGCGCACGCGCCCCACCTCCCACTCGCGGTCCCCCCGACACGCGCCCCCGTCCACACTCGCCCTCCACCCCCGCCCTCGCTCACCCTCGTCCTCACACCCTCTCACACGCCCCCTCACACACTCGCTCGCTCTCACGCACCCGCCCGGCGTCGCCCGCGACCCCACGCCCGTCCGCCTGGGGCCGAGCCTCGCTGCCCGGCGCGCCCACTTTGCGGGAGGGAAACTGAGGCCGTGCAAGGAGGAGGAGCAGGGGCCGGCCGCCCCGGGGCTCACCTGCATGTCAGAGAGGCCGGACGGCCACAAACGAACGGCCGGAAGACGCTCCAGCGAGCCGGAGGTCCCGCCCCAGGCGCCCGCGCGCCGCCGCCGCGCACGGCATGCTGGGATGGAGAGGGGCTGGGCCAGGACAGGGGACTGGGCAGGGCTGCCCGAAAGTCTGGCCCGGCGCGTTCACCTTGAGCGCCCCTCGTGCTCGCGCTGGAGCTGGTTATCAGGTTCCCGGCCCAGGGGGAACCGGGTTCCCAGCGCCACGGCTCTTAGGCAGGCCTGGCGCCCTCGGCGTGGGGCCGCGCGGGGCCTTGGGCTCCAGGGCCTCTGCCCGGCTGGGCGGTGCCGGGAGAACCGCGCGGTGGGCTCCGCCCCGGCTCGCTCCTCCGCAGACCCAGAGTCACCACTCCTGGCGTCCCCCTACCCCCGCCGCAGCGCCGCCTGGGTGGACCATCTCCATCCCCAGGCCGATGGCGCCCACTACGTTGTCTCCAGCGGGGACGGCCCGAAACGCGCGCTCTCTCGGTCCGCACCCCCGCCTTGCACTTTGCACGAGCCGGAGCCCCAGGAGGCAAAGCGAGTGCCCAACTCAGCCCCTCGCGCTTGGATGAACGAGCGCGTGACCAGCACTTTCGGTCACCGCGCATTCTAAGCGGCACAGGCTGTCCGACCCCCACCCCCAGTCCTAGCCGTTCCCAGCGCAGTTTCCTACAGAAAACCGCAGGGCCGGGCCCCACCCTGCCCCGCTCAGCCGTTCCCGGGGCGCGCGTGGGCTCCGAGACACCCTGCACAGCTGCTTCCCCATTTCTGCTGCTTGGGAGCTTTCTCCTTAAACTAAGCTTTGTTCTTTCTTTCTAGTCACGTTTCCTTCTTTCCCTTCCTGGTATTTTCTGCCAGCTGACGCCCACGCCTTTCCTAGAAGGGGCTGGGGGCTGCATGCGGTGCGAGGCACGTCCCGCACCAGCTGTGGCCTTTCACTCAGCTCAGCACTCGCTCTCAGCAAACGGCCTGGATGGTGGCCTGAAGCCTGACCTTTGGGGATGAAGACCTCAAGTCGGCAGAGCTCTGGAGAGGGTCCCAGTAAGCTATGGCAGGTGTCCTCAGGGACATATGCGCTGTCCTCGCAATGCTAAGGAGGCCATGGCAACGTCCAACTTCTGTTAGGCACTTAGCCATTTTAGGATCTTATTGAGGTCAGAGGTCTTTGGCCCTAAAGAATTGCAGAATCGATCGGGGAGCCACCGCCTTTAATCGCAGCACTTCGGGAGGCCAAGGCGGGTAGATCACTTGAGGTCAGGAGTTCGAGACCAGCCTGGCCAACATGGTGAAACCCTGTCTCTACTAAAAATACAAAAATTAGGCGTGGTGGCGCATGCCTGTAATCCCAGGTACTGGGGAGGCTGAGGCAGGAGAATTACTTGAACCTGGGAGGCGGAGGTTGCACTGAGCAGAGATCACACTGCACTCCAGCCTGGGTGATAAAGTAAGACTCAGTCTCAAAAAAAAACAAAAAAAAAAGAATTGCAGAATCTACTTAGGGTTCACTCTGGGCCAGAACTACAGACCCCAAGAGCAGATGGGGCCCGCAGATGGGAGGATAGGAAGCCCAGAGCCAGGCCCCTCTGCAGAGCTCCCTCCAGCTGGGTTCCTGGAGGAGTCTTGTCAGTTGCCAGCACAAAGTGGTCTGCTTCTCAATCTGCATAGTTTGTGCCAATGGGCCCCGTGTACCTGGATTGAAAACTGACTTCTTGGCTGGGCGAGGTGGCTCACGCCTGTAATCCCAGCACTTTGGGAGGCCAAGGCAGGCGG
>NW_026653733.1:0-11208 GCF_009828535.3 Hylobates moloch | reverse complement strand
TACCCTCCCTGAGCTGGGACAGCTCAGAGCCTGTGGCCGGCCAGGGGGACAGGCAGCTGCATCCCAGGGCCTGGGGAAGGTCAAGGTTTCTCCGAGCTGAGGGATGGCCAGACCCGCCAGGCCCTGACACTGGCTGACACTCCATCACCTCCCCACGGTTCTCTCAGTGTCAGGGAAAACCACTCCTGCTCTTGGAACTCCAAAACTGCCTAACACTTCCCCTGCCATTTCTCTGTCCGAGCCCAAATGCAAGGCGCGGCCACGTAAACTCGGGCAGACGTCATCAGGATGTGCCATCAGGAGGCAGCCTCCGCCTGAACCCCACCCTCCTCCCTGGCATTGAATGAAAATCGCTAAGAGAGGGACAGAGGAGAAGCCAATGTCCCGTGCCCTTCGCTGCCCAGAGGCTGCCTGAGTCATTGTAGAGCCTGTCCTGCACACCCTTGTGTGCAGCCCGGAAGTGCAAGGGAAGGCCCCCCTCACAGCCACCTGGATCACGCGCAGAGCTGGGCGGAATACTCTGAGGCACCAACCTGGCCTTGCAGAGGGTCCCACAGTGGCGACCACCTCAGAAACCCCCTCCACCAGGCCTGCCCTGCTCCACTCACCTTCCCACTTAGCACACCAGCCCACACCATGGGCCTGCTCTCCCAGCTTGGCCCCAAGGGGTGAGGGCTTGGGCCTCACGGTCACCACACTCACACTCACACCCACCGTCTCACACTTAAACACGTCCACACCCACAGTCACATTCAACACACTCACAATCTCTCTCCCACATCATCAGTCTCACACTTACACACTCACATTCACACTTAAATCACGCAGAGACACACACACACATTCCCATACAGAGACACCCACAAAGAGAGACATACCTACTCACACACACACATCCCTGCTCTCGCACTCACACTCTTTTCAGCCTGTGGGGCAAGCACAGTCAAGCAGGAAGAATGAGAACCTTGGTCCACGTCGTGGAGGCCCGTGACCTCGAACATCTCACGGCCACGTCTCTTTAGCTGCAGCCAGACGGGCGAGATCTGTGTGAACTTGCTCCCAAAGACCTTGGTGATATCGTAGCCATGGCTGTTCCACTGGCAAAAGATGGAGACATCAGACGGAGGACAGGTGAGCGAGCACCTGTCTCACCATGGTGCTGTCATTCTGGTGGCTCTGGAACTGCCCAGGACCAGCCAGTGTAGACAGATCTCAGCCCGGACTGACATCAGCTCCCGGCCTGGGGTATCCTTCTCCTACTCTGGACTGCGACTCACAGCCTGGGACCCAGGCCACGACATCCCTTTCACCAAAAGTGACTGGTGCTTGTCTTAAGCCCCACCTGGAGCTAGTGCACACCACTGCTGCAGGCTGGCAGCTGGGAACAGCAAGAGAAGAGGAGGCTGGGTGTGAGAACCCACCCCTCCCTGGCCCAGGGTTGGCTCTGCACACCCACTTCCTGACCCCAGACGACCTGAGAGCCCACCTCTGGATTCAAGGGGAACCCACAGAGATCACCACAGCAAGACCCTGGAGAGACCCCCAAGGCCTTACACTCTGACGTCTCCAGGATGGCATCTCTCCCACCGTAGCCTCACAGTGGCGGCAGCTCCAGGAGATCAGAACACAGACCCCCATCACTGACTGGCCAGAAGAGGCCACCACAGGGCCAGGGCAGCCCGCCTGAGCCTCAGGACCTCCCTCTGCACTGTGAGGGCCCCAACTTACTGGAGTGACATAGCCCAGTACATCCCCAGCAAAGTGTCTGTCCCGGGCCTTTGCCGAGCAGTAGCTGCGATGCTCAAGAACCACGCTCTCAGCTTTGAGGTCCGTCACCACCAAACCCCGGTCTTGCACTGGCTTATCTGAAAACTGACTCTGAAATAAAAGGAATGAGAGAAAAGCCTCAGTCATCTGTCCTCAGTGTAGAGCACAGAGCCCCACCCAGCAAGTCCCTTCCATTCAGCCAGCAGCTGAGTCTCTGGATCAACACAGTGCTGCTGACCTGGAGACCCTGTATGTTGAGGATCGAGGCCACAGCAGGCAATTCAATTCAGAAGGGCTCTGGCCGCCAACAGACACTGGCCGACTGTACAGGGTCTTTCCCACCCCTGCTCCGGGCTGGAAGGCAGGCAGGCAGTCAGACAGCTATGGTGGCTCCCTCCTTGCATGTGAGGGTGGACGGTCTGCACCAGCTCTGACCACTTGATACCCATCCGGGCACTCCAGGGCCACACACTTTGCTGGACAAGAACATGCCAGGTGGGGTGGGTGCGGTGGCTCACGCCTGTAATCCCAGAACTTTGGGAGGCTGAGGCAGGTGGATCACCTGAGGTCAGGAGTTGGAGACCAGCCTGGTCAACATGGTGAAACCCCATCTCTACTAAATATGCAAAAATTAGCCAGGCGTGGTGGCGGGCGCCTGTAGTCCCAGCTACTCGGGAGGCTGAGGCAAGAGAATCGCTTGAACCTGGGTGGCAGAGGTTGCAGTGAGCCAAGATCGCGCCATTGCGCTCCAGCCTAGGCAACAAGAGCAAAACTTCATCTCAAAAAAAAAAAAAAAAGAAAAGAACATGCCAGGCATACGCCACCATACTGGCCAACCACTGCCTGCCACCGCCCCCGCCAATGCGAGTCTTTTCCTGCCATGTCACACCTCCTCCTACTCCACCTCTGCTCCTGGAAACCTTCCATCCAGTTATCAACTTGTCTCTTCTGTCCACACTCTGCGGTCCGGTTCAGCCTCCCCTTGACCTCGCCCCAAGGGGCCCCATGAGAGAGAGATGTCCACTGCATGGTTTATTTGCCCCCAGACAGCACAGAAAGAGCATCTGCCAGTCCAGGACTAGGTCACAGGAACAGTCCTGTGGCAGGGTCTTGCCAGCGGCATGGGGACTGCTGGGGCCGAGGGGTGGTTCTATGAGTTTACACCCTTGAAGGTGCAATCCCCAGGGCCATCCCAGGGGAACGTCCCAAAAAGCATGAGGCAAACACAGCTCAAGGCCATGACAAAGACAGCAAGATGAGGATGCAGGTGATATAAGCAAGAGTTAGAGGATGGAAACTGGCAACTGGCACATAAAACAAGCCCCACGTGGGGTGAGTGGGGAGGCACCCTGCTTACCCTCAAAACCTGGCTCCAGAGGCTGCTCAGTCAGAGGTGCTGACTGGCCAGAGCCCCAGAACCACACAGGCCACCCACCGGCTGCGGGCTCATCAGGTGCCTTTGTGGGGAGCCATGCCCCTCGAGCCTCCTGGCTCACAGGCCCCAGTGGACAGAAGGAGAAGAGGATGATGGATCAGCTCTCAGCCAGTACAGTTACCTCAAGTCCCCAGGCCACCCTTACCTTCTCCAGCAGCGTCTTTGAGGCGGCTTTTTTGGCATCTGACTTTGACAGGGTAGTGTGAACAGGGCTGCACGCCAGAGCAAGCCAGAGGAGGTTGAAGAGTGTCCGCATGGTAGGTGTGTCAAAGTAGGGTCCAACCTCGGGGTCCAGAGGGCTGCAGGGAGAGCAGAACACATTCAAACAACCGGCAGAGAGATGCAGCACATGGGCAACCCCTCTGCTGATGGGGCCACTTTCTCCTAATAGGGCCTTGGGTCCTCATGGCACTGAGTGAGGCCTTGGCCACTGGGACAGAGCCCTGCCCTGGACCAGCCCTGGCGGCCAGAGTCCATTCTCCAGTACTCCTGGGCCTCCCGACTGAGCCACCAGTTCCTCCTATACACCCAGAAAAGAGCTTCCTCACCATCAGCCACAGAACCCTCCCCTCACAGCCCAAGGCCGCCCTGACCACCACTGGCAATCTAGGAAAGCACTGGTTCCCACCTCCTCCTTCAAACCCAAAGAAAGCCAAACCATGGTAGGGCTTAAGTGTAAAATAATGAAACCACAGGCTGGGCCACGTGGTGGCTCATGCCTGTAATCCCAACACTTTGGGAGACCAAGGTTGGAAGATTACTTGAGCCCAGGAGTTCGAGACCAGCCTGAGCAACATAGTGAGATCCTACAAAAATTAAATATTTGGGCCGAGTGCAGTGGCTTACGCCTGTAATCCCAACAATTAATGGGAGGCTGAGGCGGGCGGATCACCTGAGGTCAGGAATTTGTAAGCAGCCTGACCAACATGGTGAAACCCCGTCTCTACTAAAAATACAAAAATTAGCCAGGTGTGGTGGTGTGCACCTGTAGTCCCAGCTACTCGGGAGGCTGAGGCAGGAGAATTGCTTGAACCCAGGAGGCAGAGATTGCAGTGAGCCGAGATCGCGACACTGCACTCCAGCCTGGGGACAGAGCAAGACTCCATCTCAAAAAAAAAAAAAAAGAAAAAAATCGTAGGCTCAGAGAAGCCTACAGTAATGATGATGGTGGTGATGCCACGTAAGTACTAGGAGAAAACATAGCTACCTATTTATGCAATCTCAGGGTGGAGAAGGCTTTTCCAGCTATATGAGCAATGGGAGAGATTAGGAAAGAAAATACCACTGCAGTAGAACTACATACAAATGTAAGACTTTCATTCAGGAAATAAAGAAGGAAATGGGAAGACAAATAATAAACCAGAAAGAATATTTGAAACACGCTTGACAATGGATTTGTACCCATGATCTATTCATAACATGCAAATAAATCTCACAAATCAAGAAAAGACATTCCAGTAAAAAATGTCCCAGCTGGGCACGGTGGCTCATGCCTGTAATCCCAGCACTCTGGGATCCCAGCCGCCACCATGCCCGGCTAATTTTTGTATTTTAATAGAGACGAGGTTTCACCACATTGGCCAGGCTGGTCTCCACCTCCCGACCTCAGGGGATCCGCCCACCTCGGCCTCCCAAAGTGCTGGGATTACAGGTGTGAGCCACCGCGCCCCGCTGTGGGACTTTTTTTTTTTTTTTTGAGTTGGAGTCTTGCTATGTCACCACACTGGAGTGCAGTGGCGCGATCTCAGCTCACTGCAACCTCCGCCTCCTGGGTTCAAGCGATTCTCCTACCTCGGCCTCCCGAGTAGCTAGGATTACAGGCGCGTGCTACCACATCCGGCTGGTCTTTGTATTTTTAGTAGAGATGGGGTTTCGCCATGTTGGCCAGGTTGGTCTCAAGCTCCTGGCCTCCAGTGATCTGACTGCCTCCCAAAATGAGCCACCGCGCCCAGCTATGGGGAATTTTCCACATCCGTTGAAAACATGAGGATGTTCATGGACCTGGCTCTCCCAGATGCTGGAACACAGACAGGCACTGCCATGCTCGTGATGTGCCAGTCAATGAAGACACTAGAAGACAGAACTTACACAGTTCAGTCCCACAGAGAAATCATGTAGCGAGGGGTGGTAAAAAGCAAACGATGTGCCCTTAACGTGGAAGCTAAAGAAACAAAACAAAAAAGTAGGCTGGGTGCAGTGGCTCACTCCTGTAATCCCACCACTTTGGGAGGCCAAGGTGGGCAGATCACCTGAGGTTGGGAGTTCAAGACCAGCCTGACCAACATGGAGAAACCCTGTCTCTACTAAAAATACAAAATTAGCTGGGCGTGGTGGCGCATGCCTGTAATCCCAGCTACCCGGGAGGCTGAGACAGGAGAATCGCTTGAACCTGGGAGGCAGAGGTTGAGGTGAACTGAGATCGCGCAATTGCACTCCAGCCTGGGCAATAGGAACAAAAACTCCGTCTCAAAAACAAAGAAACAAAACAAAAAATAAATGAGCAGGCTATCTGGAATTACTGGTCATTCTGTTTCTTCTCTTTTACTTTATCTGTATCTTCTGGTCTTCCTGCACTAAACTTTTATTATACTATTCACTTTTAGGTTCTAGGGACCGCCAACAGAAGTGATTCTACTTTCTGGCCGGGCGCGGTGGCTCACGCCTGTAATCCCAACACTTTGGGAGGCCGAGGTGGGCGGATCACGAGGTCAAGAGATCGAGAACATCCTGGCTAACACGGTGAAACCCCGTCTCTACTAAAAATACAAACAATTAGCCAGGCATGGTGGCAGGCGCCTGTAGTCCCAGCTATTCGAGAGGCTGAGGCAGGAGAATGGTGTGAATCCAGGAGGTAGAGTTCGCAGTGAGCCGAGATAGTGCCAGTGCACTCCAGCCTGGGTGACGGTGCGAGACTCTGTCTTTAAAAAAAAAAAAAAAAAAAAAAAGATTCTACTTTCTATCTTTCACTGGGGTTGGGGGTGGCGGCGGGGGGAGCTGAAAAACCACCATAGCCCAGCCAGGCTGTTAGTCCTTCATGAAGCTTTGGGACACTGCTGGGAAGAAGCTCTTGGCTAGTTTCACAGCTCTGGCAGCACAGATCCCTCTAGACCAGCTGAGGGGCCCACACAGCCTGGGCAGAGGCAGACACCTGACAGGTAGGGAGCTCAGCCCAACTCACTATCCAGCAGCTGGGCACATGGTCTTCCCCTTGGGTCACAGGCTCCTGAGGATAATGGGAGCTCAGGCCCAAGAGGCTCCAGGAACCCCAGCCAGGCAGGTGCACCTGTCAGAAGATGCTGCCAGAGCCAGGCCTACCACAGTGCCTACCCTCCTACCCAAAAGACTTCCTGGCCAGGAACCTGTTTTCACTTCCTCTGAAACTGTCCCCTTGACCTGCTTCCTTCTGCAGAGGCGCACGCTGCCCCACTTTGCCCTGTCTCTTCCCTGGGTGAGACTGGTACTCCTAGTGCAAACTGAGGAGACTGTGGCTGTCCCCAGGCAGGGAGTTTGCATGCCCAATACACCCACAACACCTGCACAGAAAGAACAGGCTCCTGGGCAAGGTCAACCAGTGAAGCTCCCCCACCTAGGAGGCAGGGAGCCACAAGACAGCCTGACCTGCAGGCTTAGGGGGAGTTAAGAAGGGAACTCACAGGGCAAGCACAGCAGCACCCAGTACATGGAGCCACAGGCAAAGGCAGTGAGTGCTTGAACAGCCACGGCAGTTCCGAGAGGTGTGCAGGGGGGAATAAGAAGGCTCAGGCACAGATCACCACCCTCTGCCCCGACCCCCAACCTCTCCAGCCCCTCTCCTCAGTGATACATCCCAGAATCAGAACCAAGGGCAGCAGCCTGCTGCCACCTCCCCATAGCCCCACTATCTTTGTGCTGCAGCTGAAGCTTGGTCTGAGTCAGCAACAGCCCCAGGGAAGGTGGGGAGGGTTCTGGCCATGGCACAGGGAAAACGGCCCAGAATCACTTGCCTGGCCAGGCTGAAACGGTGGCTGCCTCAGCTCCCAGGCACCCAGTCTTTGACCCCAGCCCATTCCATGACCACTGGCTCCTTCTCTGTCTTCTGGGTGGAAATCTGGGTCAGGGAGGAAGGAAAGGAATGAAAAACCAAACGGTGGTTCTCCAGGGGACTGGCCCAGGAGTAATTGGAGGGCACACTCAGGTACCCAGTGACCAACCACTATGGGGCTGGGTCTCTGCCCCTACCTGCCGTCCTGCAGATTTGAAACAGGGCCACTGTCCACCCACCTAGTGGCCCCTCTGCCTACGACCTCCCTGCCCCCCAACCTGTGATTTCACACTTCAGGGAAGGAAGAGGAAAGGGTGGAAGAGGAAGACAGTCCTGCCAGCATGTGTCCAGCAGAGGGAGCACTAGGAGAACCTAACTGAGCACAAGGCCAGGGTACTGCCTCTGTCCACTCCCGCTTAACTTGCCAGCTCTGCGATGAAGTGCTTGGATACAGGCTGCTCACAAATGTTGGGCTGCTTCTTTGACTTGCCATGGAACTTTCCAGACAACTGCCCCAGGGAGATGGTGTGTGTGATGTGTGAGGGGTGCTCACACTGCAACCAGGCCCTTGTCTGGGCTTTGGTACCTCTCCGGCTCCCCACTGCTCCCCGGCCGCTCTGCTCTGAGGCCCGTGAGGACACTCTCCATCACACTCTTCACATAACACAGACTCCCAGGCTCGCACACACTGTGTTCCTGCATCAAAACGTTTCTTCCCCAAATGCCAATGACCTTCCCTTGGGCAGAACGGCCCCGCATACAAAGGGAATGTGTTGTGTTATGAAGAGGCACATGCCCCGACCCTGGTCACCCAAAGGGGTCCCAGAAACCGCTCTGTAACAAGATAAGGTGGAGGACTACTGCTCCCACCTTCCTGCGCTCCCAGTCCGTAGGTCCAGGACCTCCTCGGTGCTGTTAATGGAAATGATGGGAGTCACAGCAGGGGCTTTCCAATGCTTTTCATGGAGACCAGCAGTAAGAAATGCACTTTACGTCCCAGCCCAGCACACGTGTATGTCATGTGTGCACATGTGTTGTGCATGTGTGCACATGTGTAGAGCGACAGCAGCCAATCAGAGCTAACTGTATTCTGTGATGGACGCACTGACAACTCCTGTTCTGTTGTGTTTTGAAGAACTAACTGGTGCATGGTGGCTCCGGCCTGTGATCCTAGCACTTTGGGAGGCCAGGAGTTCTTGACTGGTTTTGGCAACACAGCCAGACCTGGTCTCTACAAAAAGTATTTTCCTGCCGGGCAGAGCACCACATCAGGAGTTGAAGACCAGCCTGGCCAACATGATGAAACCCAGTCTCTAAAAAAGATACAAAAATTAGCTGGGTGCAGTGGTGTGCGCCTGTACTCCCAGCAACTCGGGAGGCTGAGGCAGCAGAATCCCTTAAACCCAGAAGCGGAGGTTGCAGTGAACCGAGATCGCGCCACTGCACTCCAGCCTGGGTGACAGGGTGAGACTCTGTCTCAAAAAAAAAAAAAAAAAAAAATTTCTTAGGTGGGTGCGCTGGCGCACACCTGTAGTCCCAAGTAGCTAGGAGGCTGAGAGAAGATTACGGGAGCCCAGGAAGTCGAGGCGGACGGGTGGGCGGGTCACCCTCCAAGTTTGGACAGTCAGCAATGGAAGCTTCAAGGGTTGGGGCTGAACCAAAGGGTGGGTGGGATCCCGTCTGATGCTGCGCCCGCCCTTCACGGGGACCGCGTGCCCCTCACTGGGAGGGCAGTCCGCCTGGAGCCCTTCTGCCTCTGCTCCCCCTGGGGCTCCTGGGGACCCGATGGCCACCACTCTGCCACATGAGCCGCGCGCTCACACACTCCTCACCCGCCGGCCACATCCCTTGTCTGCGCACTCAGGCCCCTTCCACCCAGCGCGCCTAGCTCTCAGACTCGCTGGCCCTAGCGCACGCGCCCCACCTCCCACTCGCGGTCCCCCCGACACGCGCCCCCGTCCACACTCGCCCTCCACCCCCGCCCTCGCTCACCCTCGTCCTCACACCCTCTCACACGCCCCCTCACACACTCGCTCGCTCTCACGCACCCGCCCGGCGTCGCCCGCGACCCCACGCCCGTCCGCCTGGGGCCGAGCCTCGCTGCCCGGCGCGCCCACTTTGCGGGAGGGAAACTGAGGCCGTGCAAGGAGGAGGAGCAGGGGCCGGCCGCCCCGGGGCTCACCTGCATGTCAGAGAGGCCGGACGGCCACAAACGAACGGCCGGAAGACGCTCCAGCGAGCCGGAGGTCCCGCCCCAGGCGCCCGCGCGCCGCCGCCGCGCACGGCATGCTGGGATGGAGAGGGGCTGGGCCAGGACAGGGGACTGGGCAGGGCTGCCCGAAAGTCTGGCCCGGCGCGTTCACCTTGAGCGCCCCTCGTGCTCGCGCTGGAGCTGGTTATCAGGTTCCCGGCCCAGGGGGAACCGGGTTCCCAGCGCCACGGCTCTTAGGCAGGCCTGGCGCCCTCGGCGTGGGGCCGCGCGGGGCCTTGGGCTCCAGGGCCTCTGCCCGGCTGGGCGGTGCCGGGAGAACCGCGCGGTGGGCTCCGCCCCGGCTCGCTCCTCCGCAGACCCAGAGTCACCACTCCTGGCGTCCCCCTACCCCCGCCGCAGCGCCGCCTGGGTGGACCATCTCCATCCCCAGGCCGATGGCGCCCACTACGTTGTCTCCAGCGGGGACGGCCCGAAACGCGCGCTCTCTCGGTCCGCACCCCCGCCTTGCACTTTGCACGAGCCGGAGCCCCAGGAGGCAAAGCGAGTGCCCAACTCAGCCCCTCGCGCTTGGATGAACGAGCGCGTGACCAGCACTTTCGGTCACCGCGCATTCTAAGCGGCACAGGCTGTCCGACCCCCACCCCCAGTCCTAGCCGTTCCCAGCGCAGTTTCCTACAGAAAACCGCAGGGCCGGGCCCCACCCTGCCCCGCTCAGCCGTTCCCGGGGCGCGCGTGGGCTCCGAGACACCCTGCACAGCTGCTTCCCCATTTCTGCTGCTTGGGAGCTTTCTCCTTAAACTAAGCTTTGTTCTTTCTTTCTAGTCACGTTTCCTTCTTTCCCTTCCTGGTATTTTCTGCCAGCTGACGCCCACGCCTTTCCTAGAAGGGGCTGGGGGCTGCATGCGGTGCGAGGCACGTCCCGCACCAGCTGTGGCCTTTCACTCAGCTCAGCACTCGCTCTCAGCAAACGGCCTGGATGGTGGCCTGAAGCCTGACCTTTGGGGATGAAGACCTCAAGTCGGCAGAGCTCTGGAGAGGGTCCCAGTAAGCTATGGCAGGTGTCCTCAGGGACATATGCGCTGTCCTCGCAATGCTAAGGAGGCCATGGCAACGTCCAACTTCTGTTAGGCACTTAGCCATTTTAGGATCTTATTGAGGTCAGAGGTCTTTGGCCCTAAAGAATTGCAGAATCGATCGGGGAGCCACCGCCTTTAATCGCAGCACTTCGGGAGGCCAAGGCGGGTAGATCACTTGAGGTCAGGAGTTCGAGACCAGCCTGGCCAACATGGTGAAACCCTGTCTCTACTAAAAATACAAAAATTAGGCGTGGTGGCGCATGCCTGTAATCCCAGGTACTGGGGAGGCTGAGGCAGGAGAATTACTTGAACCTGGGAGGCGGAGGTTGCACTGAGCAGAGATCACACTGCACTCCAGCCTGGGTGATAAAGTAAGACTCAGTCTCAAAAAAAAACAAAAAAAAAAGAATTGCAGAATCTACTTAGGGTTCACTCTGGGCCAGAACTACAGACCCCAAGAGCAGATGGGGCCCGCAGATGGGAGGATAGGAAGCCCAGAGCCAGGCCCCTCTGCAGAGCTCCCTCCAGCTGGGTTCCTGGAGGAGTCTTGTCAGTTGCCAGCACAAAGTGGTCTGCTTCTCAATCTGCATAGTTTGTGCCAATGGGCCCCGTGTACCTGGATTGAAAACTGACTTCTTGGCTGGGCGAGGTGGCTCACGCCTGTAATCCCAGCACTTTGGGAGGCCAAGGCAGGCGG
>NW_026653732.1:0-11231 GCF_009828535.3 Hylobates moloch | reverse complement strand
AATAAAAGCCTCATATGACAGACCCATAGCCAGTACCATACCAAATAGGAAAAATTTGAAATCCTGTCCTCTAATATGAGAAACCTGAGAAGAATGCCCATTTTTAGCATCATTTTTCAACATAATACTGGATGTCCTAGCTAGAGTAATTGACAAGAGAAGGAAATAAAAGACATTCAAATTGAAAAGGAAAAAGTTAAATTATCCTTGTTTGCAGATGATATGGTCTAATATTTGGAAAACCTTAAAGACTCTACCGAAAAAACTATGATAATTGATAAGAAAATTCAATAAAGTCAGAGGATACAAGATCAACGTAAAAAAAATTAGTAGCATTTTTATGCACCAACAACAAACATTCTGAAACATAAATTAAGAAATTAATCTCATTTATAATAGCTACAAATAAAATAAAATACCTAAGAATTAACTAAACAAGAGAAAGTTCTCTACAATGAGAACCATAAAATATTGATGCAAGAAATTGAAGAGGACACAAAAAAATTGAAAGAAAAATATGCCATATTCATGGATTAGAAGAATCAATATTATTAAAATGTCCATACTACTCAAAGCAATACCTATAAAATGCCAATGACATTCTTCACATAAACAGAATAAAAAATCCTAACATTTTTATGGAACCGCAAAAGAACCAGAATAGCCAAAGCTACCCTGAGCGAAAAGAACAAAACTCGAAGAAGAACATTACTTAAGTTATACCACAAAGCTATAATAACCAAAATAGCATGGTACTGGCATAAAAACAGACACATACATCAGTGAAACATGTTAGAGAACCAAGAGATCAGTCCATACCTCTACAGTGAATTCATTTTTGACAAAGTTGACATGAACATACACTGGGAAAAGAAGAGTCTCTTCAATAAATGGTGCTGGGATAAGGGGATATCCATATGCAGAAAAAGAAAAATAGACCCCTATCTCTCACCATATTCAAAAATCAATTCCAAATGGATTCAAAACTTAAATCTAAAACCTCAAACTATGAAACTTCTAAAAGAAAACATTGAGGTAACTCACCAGGACATTGGTCTGGGCAAAGATTTCTTGAGCAGTATTCCACAAGCACAGGTAATCAAATAAAAATGGACAAATGAAATTACGTCAAGTTAAAAAGCTTCTGCAAAGCAAATGAAACAATCAACAAAGTGAAGAGACAAACCACAAAATAAGAAATTGGCAAACCACCCACCTGACAAGAGATTAGGAGGCAGAATATATTAGGAGCTCAAACAAGTTTTTAGGAAAAAAAATCAACAATCTGACTTGAAAAATGAACACAACATCTGAATAGACATGTCTCAAAAGAACACACAATGGCAAACAGGTATATGAAATGGTGCTCAACATGATTAATTATAAGAGAAATGCAAATCAAAATTACAATGAGATATCATCTTACCCCAGTTAAAATGCTTTTATCTAAAAGTCACACAATAACAAATGCTGGTGAGGATGTGGATAAAGGGGAAATCTTGAACACTGTTGTTGGGAATATAAATTAGTACAGCCACCAAGAAGAATAGTTTAGAGCTGCCTCAGAAAACTAAAAATAGAGGTACCATACGACCCAGCAATCCCACTCCTAGATATGTATTTCAAAGAATGGAAATCAGTATATTGAAGAGATCTGCACTCTCATGTTTAATGCAGCACTATTCACAATAGCCAAGATTTGGAAGCAACCTAAATGTCCATCAACAGATGAATAGATAAAGAAAATGTAGTACATATACAGAATGGAGTACTATTCAGCCATTAAAAAGAAAGAGATCCTGTCATTTCCAACAACATGGATGGAACTTGAGGTTATCACGTTAAGTTAAATAGGGCAGGCACGGAAAGATTAATGTTGCATGTTCTTACTTATTTTCAGGAGCTAAAAACTAAAACAATTGAATTCATGGACATGGAGAGTTGAAATATGGTTTCCGAGGCTGGGAAGTATAGTAGGGGACTGGAAGGAAAGTGGGGATGGTTAATGGGTACAAAATTAGTTAGAAAGAACAAATAAGGCTGGGTATTTGATGGCACAACAGCATGACTATAGTCAAGAATAATTTAATTGTGCATTTTAAAATAACTAAAAGTATACTTAGATTGTAATACAAGGGATAAATGCCTGATACGATGGATATTCCATTTATCCTGATATGACTATTACACATTGGATGTCTGTATCAAAGTATCTCATGTAACTCATAAATATATACACCTGCTATGCATCCACAAACATTAAAAATTAAAAAGATAGTATTTGGACATTTTATTATCCCATTTTCAATAATGGATAGAACAGTTAGGCAGAAGATCAACAAAGAAATTAAATACTTGAACAACCCTGTAATCAACTAGACCTTGTAAACATCTACAAAACACCCTACCCAACAACAGCAGAAAACACTTATTATCCTCACATGCACATAGAACATTCTCCCACATCGACTAAATGTTAGATCATAAAACATCTAAATACACTTCAAAGAATTAAAAAAATACAAAGTATGATCTCCAGAACAATGGAATCAATTCAGATACCAATAAGAAAAAGACGTTTTGGAAATGTTCAAGAGGGCGTAAATTATAGAATGCACTCTTACACACCTAGTGTGTCAAAAAAGAAATCACAAAAGAAATTATGGAATACTTTCAGAAAAAGGAAGTACAAATACCACATATGAGATGTACAAGATGCAGCAAAGATGGTGCTCATATATATATATAGATATATATATAGATATATATCTATATATATAGATATATATATTTTGAGACGGAGTCTCACTCTGTTGTCAGGCTGGAGTGCAGTAGCGTGATCTTGGCTCACTGCAACCTCCGCCTCTCAGGTTCAAGTGATTCTCCTGCCTCAGCCTCCCCAGTAGCTGGCACTACAGGTGCGCGCCACCATGCCCAGCTAATATTTTTGTATTTTTAGTAGAGACAGAGTTTCACTATGTTGGCCAAGATGGTGTCAATTTGTTGACCTAGTGATCCGGCTGCCTTGGCCTCCCAAAGTATTGGGATTACAGGCATGAGCCACCGTGCCCAGCTGAGGAATTTTTAGTTGTAAACAGGTATATTAAAAAACAGTTATCTCAAATTAATAACAATCTTTCACCTAATGAAACTAAAGAAGAGCAAATTAACAGAAATCAAATAGATGAAAGAAAATAATAAAGATTACATAAAAAATTAAATTTAGAAAGAATACGTAAAATTAAGAAAGACTATAAAACAAAATCATGTCAAAAGAATCATTTCCAAGCCCACAAAATTGACAAAACGCTAAGTAAACTGAGGAGAGAGAGAGAGAGACATAACTCAAATTATTGCAATCAAGAATGAACAAGGAACATTACAACTTACCTTACAGGGAAAGAAAATGATCATAAGGGAATTCTATGAGTAATTGTGCATCAATATATTAGCTAACCTAGATGAAATGGACAAATCCTATAAACAAACAAGTATGGCTAAAATCACAGACACACACAGACACACACACACACACACACAAAAAAAAAAAAAAACAGAAAAAAAACAGACAACAAGTACTTGGAAATTCTGGAGAAATTGGAACATTCATACATTGCTTGTGGGAATATAAAATGGTATATAGCCCTTGTAGGAGAGTTTGATAGTTCCTCAAAAAGTTAAACATAGATTTACCAAATGACCCAAGAATACTAATTCTTACTCTAATCGTACATGTATATATGCATGTGTGTATATATATATATATATATATATATATATATATATATATATCTGAAAGTTTTGAAACCATGTTTCATATATATACATATATATACGTGTGTGTGTATATATATCTGTTTCATATATATATACACATATATATCTCTCTCCAAAAGTTTTGAAACCATGTTTCCACATAAAAACTTGTATGGTAATATTTTTAACAGCATTATTCATAATAGCCAAGAAGAAGGAGCAATTCACGTGTTTACAGACTGATGAATGGATACAAAAAAATGTATTTTTTATACATGGAATACTGTTTGGCAATATAAAAGAATGGAATTCTGATACATGCTACAATGTGGATGAACCCTGTAAACATACTCAATGAAAAAAGCCAGAAACAAAAGGCCACATATGATTCCATTTATATGAAATATCCAGGAAAAGCAAATCCACAGAGACAGATAGTAAATTATTGGTTTTCAGGGGCTGGGGGAAGGATTGAATAGGGAGTGGCCCATCCTCCCCATGGTCCAGAATGTTTACTAAATATGTACTTAGAAATATACCATCTTAATCAGCATTCAACCCCAAGGAGGCTACTTGTCACAATATGATAAACCCAACAGATAGATCTGTGCAGAGTTATTGTTAGAAACATGATCTAAGGGGGACCGAGAAGCAGTAAACTGAGAATGCATTCCATTTTCAAAGACTTAGGGCAGTGGGAAGTCCGTACAGGCTTTCTCCAATGTATCCACCAAATTGCTACATGAACAAAAAGCCAGAGTTTGGGCTTCCATCCCACAGAGGGTACCAACATCAGTTCACAACATTTTTTTCTTTTTTTAAAAAAAGAATATATAGATTACATTAACTCAGAATGTAATTTTTATCAATTCCTCCTCTCCTTCTTTTCCACCCAAATCTAAAGGAATCAGAAGTAATAGATCAAGTAGTTGAAGTAATAAAGCAGGAAGATTAGACACAGGTCATTCCTTCTATTCACATTAAGTTGCTGATTTAGGACAAGATCTCTCTGTGTATAAATACAGTTTAAATGTGAGACTTAGGTTTTTTTATTCAGATTAGATTGGACTTCTTAATATATATGAATAAGACTTTGTTAAAATCTGAAGTTTAGCAGATAAACTATGGGATAATCTGTAAAAATTGTCTAAGAATAAAAACCTTATTGAAGTAGCCCGAAGGAGAGAAATATATACTAAAAACCGCAAAAACGCTTTGATGATTTTATTCTACTTACTTAATTTTATTCCATAAAATATTCCATGCTACTTTGTTTGAAAGATTTTAAAAGTATAAATTTTTCTATGGTTATGATAAATAATGTTTTTATATTTGTTCTAATAACTTTTTTTAACTTTTAAGTTCAAGGGTACATGTGTAGGTTTGTTACACAGGTAAACTTGTGTCAGGGGGGTTGTTTTACAGAGTATTTCATCACCTAGGTATTAAGCCTAGTACTCATGATGGCAGTGGCTGCCCATCTGTAGCAGCTGCTGTGGGGATGTCAGCTACAGTAGGGGAGACATGGCTGGAGCTGCATGCTCCGTGGAGCCAGTGGGGGCTGATAACTGGTGGGAGCCCCACTCTCTACAGAGTTAAAGGGGCAGGAGCCCTGTGCTCCCAGGCACTGCTGCAGCTGCCCAGCTGTGGCTCCAGATCCAGGCATCCCTATGCTCTTGGGGGTCTGGGAAGTACCCCCTGCTCCCACAGGTTCAGAAGTGCCTGCTCCCGCTGGTGGGGCCCACTCCAATTTGGCAGAAAAGTTGAAGCTGAGCCTGAGTGCTAGAGAAACCTGGTCAGGTGTGGGCACACTTAGGGGTGTGCTGACACAACAGACCCACCCACCACCACACTGGCACAGAGGGAGGCTGGTGGGGCTCAGAGCAGCTCAGCCTGAACCTGCGGGCACCACTAAGCACAAATAGCCTGGGCACCATGAATGGAATGTTGATGGCAGGAGGCAGACAGGTACCTGGGCTGAAATGGGCAGGTCTCTGGTAAAACCCCACCTTCAAGCTAAGGTTGGCTTGAAACCTGGGAGTTGGGCTGCCAGTTCCAAGTGGAGTCCACTGTCTGGAGTGAGAACTTATGGTGCTTTTTCTGAGCCTGCACATTATGGCTCTATCAGCATGCACTTCCACTGTTCTGAGCCCATAAAACTCTGGACTCAGCCATAACGGAACAGACGTTCAGAAGAAAGGAGCTGTGGAAAGGAGCTACCCACTGCAGGTCTCCTCTCCAATGAAAGCTGGACACTCACTGAGACAACCTGCCTGCAGAAAGGAGCTACCCGCTTTGGTCTCCTGAGAGCTACTCTGTTGCTCAATGAAACTCCTCTCAGCCTTGCTCACCATTCAGTTGGCCACATACCTCATTCTTCCTGGACGTGGGACAAGAATTCTGGACCCACCAAATGGTGGGACTAAAAGAGCTGTAACACAAACAGAGCTAAAGCATGCCCATCCACCTGCCACACATCCTGCTTGCCATGTTGTGGGTAACATGGAGAGAAGAGCTGCAGCCCTTTGGTGATCCCAGACCTAGAGGGTCCCTGAGCCAGGGCTGTGACACCCTCTTTGGGGCTCTGTGGTTCCTTGCATCTTCAAGCTTTTGGGCACCATCGTGTTATTCTTGTCCAGATGTGGGTGCCCACAGCAGAAGCCATGTGTGGTACTTCTGGTCTAGCCACAGCCTTGCACAGAGCCAGCACCTGTGTAAGTGCCTGGAGCTGCCTGCCCTGCCACAGCAGCCAGAGTGCCTGGCTGTGTACAGTCATAAAATCCCATGCTTGCTCACCCACACACCCCTCACCGCTCTGTGCCTGGCTTGCCCTTGGCAAGGGTGGAAGCTAAGCTGGTAGCATGAGTCAAACACAGCCTGTGGGGCCGAGTGAGCAGACCAAGCCCAGTGGACGTGAATAGTACTCAGGCCAAAGGCACCACTGGCCAGAAGTTTCTGGCTAACAAAGCAACACCCCAAGGATCCCATGACACTCATTAGTTATTGTTCCTGATCTTCTCCCACCTCCCATCCTCCACCCTCCAAAAGGCCCCAGTATGTGTTTTTCACCTCTATATGTCCATATATTCTCATCATTTAGCTCCCACTTATAAGTGAAAACATGTGGTATTTGGTTTTCTGTTCCCTTGTCAGTTTGCTAAGGATTATGGCCTCCATGTTCCTGAAAAGGACATGATCTCGTTCTTTTTTATGGCTGCATAATATTTCATGGTGTATATGTACCACATTGTCTTTACCCAATCTACCACTGATAGGCATTTAGGGCATCTTCAAGCTTCTGGGCACTATTGTGTTATCCTTGTCCAGATGTGGGTGCCCACAGCATAAGCCACGTGTAGTACTTCTGGTCTAGCCACAGGCTTGCAGGGAGTCAGCACCTGTGCAAGCGCCTGGAGCTGCCTAACCTGCCACAACAGCAGGGGTGCCTGGCTGTGTGCAGTCACAAAATCCCATGCTCACTCACCCACACATCCCTCACCACTCTGCCTGGCTTGTCTTTGTCTTTGCAATTCCATGTCTTTGCAATTAAGAATAGTGCTGCAAATTTTATCTGGATTTATTTTAAATAAATATCAGACTATTTTTCAAATAAGGTTGTATTAAGTCTTCTTACTCCAGAATTCAATTTTGTAAGAAGCAAATAACATTCATTTTGAATAATCTGGTTAATTTACTTATTATATCATCAGGATGTCATGGGTAAAATGTCCTCTAGTCAAACAAGGATGCAAATATTTACATATATGTTTAATTTAATACGTGTTCTAAAATTTAGTGCACTGTATTAAGGTTAATTTTTATATTATCTATCTTCCTCTAATAGATTCTGAACCTGTTTAGGACACAGTTTGTGACTTATTAATCTCTTTATCTCCACCATATTGCCTGGATGCTGGAACATGATGAGCGCCACAGAAGTGACTTAGAGTGAATGAATGAATGAATGAATGAAATAATTTAGTGAATATTTCTGCTTGAAAACAAGATCCACAGTGGAATAAATCTTAGAAGAATGCCATTTTAAGGAGGTCTCAAACCTTGAACATAGTCAAAAGTCAATATTCCTATAGAAGCAAGTACTATGTTTCAGTGATCATTGTATACATCCCCAAATCCAGCACTCTGCTGTAAACATAGAAAGTCCTTCATAGTCTATGAATTGTATTAAATTCAATGGAGCAAATGGAGGACAGGTGTACTTTGATTCCTAAGGCTCATATTGCTCTTCACATTGGCTGCTCTATTGTATACTAGCTGGAGATCTTCTAGGAGTTCACCCAGGTACGCACACCAGAGCTTAAAAAAAATTAATGTAAGCCAGTGTCACTGTGATTAACAGGATTCAGGTTATGTTCCTATTCACCCCTTATACTTTTTTTAACTTACTGATGCACATGTAGAGACTATAAATCGAATCCAAAATGCTTTTAATGTGAATATTATCATTCAAATAAACCAGGTGTTTTCAGAGTCCTTAATTACATCAAAGCTACTCAGCCTAGTTGTGGAGGCTCAAGCTGAGAAATAAATAACATAAATTTTACCTCTGCATTTATCACTAAGTCATAAGGAGAAAATCTTCTGTTGTCTCTGTACATCCACATTTAACTCACAAACTAGGAAAACACCTCTTTCTACTCATTTCCATAGAAATATGTGAGGAGGATAAACAAGTTTGGGAGCCAGATGTTAGCCATCTACATATGTTTTCACAAATCAACTTTTTATTTGCTTGATTCTACACTGCTCTAAATGCTTCCCTAGTGTCCCATGAGTGCCCTTGAAGTAGCTTTCTTATCTAGCTAATTCTGTCTTAAATTTTGTGGTACATAATTAGTAAATGATTTGCATTCAGCATTACCAATTGTTAAGTTTTGGACCGACACAAACTTGAGGTAAGTTCTTCTTGGGTTTATGCAGGGATTTATTAAAATAATGGAATTCTACTAATCACAGGGATATTGAGATCCATACACATTTTTTCAACCTTTTCAGTGGTGATATGACAGGCCTCCAACTGCTTATATGGTAAATATTCAGATTAGCATTGGAAATGAGTGATGACAGAGCGGCAATGACTCTTTATTTACGTCTCTGTTTTACATCTAAAGTTTAGGCCCGAAGAGCTAGAATCTATTTTAATAGTGTGGATTCTTACTTCCATGTCTCTTGGAATACATAATTTCATTCTGCAAAGCTAAAAGAAATTGAATTAATATAATTTTATATTGTACCTTTTTATTGTTTATGATGGTCACCTCTGGCACAAAAACTAATTTAAATATTGTCATTTGAAGAAAATGAGTCAAAATTAGTACTTCAATAATCACAAATGGCACTTGAGGGAAGAATTTGCCACTACAAAGTATTCTGTATTCCTTTTAATTTAATTGAGTAAAATCATGCATTTAGTTGTTATCTGGAAATCGAGTGTTAAACACAAATAGGTGTGTGTCTTACTTTGAGCCTTCAGACCATTTAATGTTGGAATCCTTTTAAGTTGCAAACTGGTGAAAGGAACTGCAGTTTGGTATCCTGGTATCTCTGAGGTTCAGCAGTCTAAGTCTGGCTTATGCTCCATGTAAACAGAATTCCTTTTTCTTTAAGAACTCACATTCTGGAAGATTGGATACATTGCTTTTCTTTTTTGGTTCTTGTCAGAGCAATGCAAATTTTGGAAACCTTTCAATCTATATCTTGATGGATAGATAGGTATAATATACATTTAACATAACTCATTAAAGCAACTCTAATATAAAGGTTTCTTACATTTCTCAACAAGGGAAGTTTAAAAATGGCTGCTTTAAAGAATGCCAATAGCCACAAATCACTACTTGTAATGCAATTTGCAGTAAAGCCTGATGTATACAAAGATGTTTCCTTAGCAAATATTTTAGATAGTTTTATGCTCCTGCCACTTTTTTTTCATGTCACAGAGGGATATGATATGAAACATCCAATAAAACTGTTATCTGAATCCAATAAGAGAAAATAATCCTAAATGTCGAGCATTTTTAAATCTGAGATTTAATTGAGAATTTACTGAATGGTGTCCTTAATAGTAAAGTCATACATAACTGAGTTGTCAGAGTAATATCCATGTAGATTGTCGTAGGTTTTTAAGATATTTTCCTCTACAAAAATAGCAAAATTATAAACACATAAGAATGCTGTATGATCTATCAAAGGTCTTCCTTTGCCTCCCTTATCTTCAGGTAATAGACTTAATAAAAGCCTAGAAACATAAATGCCAATGTACTGTGGGGCATAACAGTACATTAAACTAAGTAGCACTAGAATACCTAAATTTTAAAATATTCACAATACCAAGGAAGTGGACCTACTGCATCTCTAACATATTTCTGGAGGGAAGGAAAAATGTCCAAGCTAATTTAAAACAGTTTCACAATGTTTTAAATAGTTAACCATGCATCCACTAACTCTACTTATGTGGGCATATTTCTCTACTCTGTTCCAAGTAGATGAAATCATAGATCTATTTGTCTGTTCTTTCACCAATACCACACTATCTTGATTACTGTAGCTTTGTAGTAAGTCTTTAACTCAGGTAGTGTCAGTCTTCCAACTTTGTTCTTCTCCAATATTGTGTTGGCTGTTGTGGATCTTTTGCCTTTCTTTTTATTTATTTATTTATTTATTTATTTATTTATTTTTAATTTTTTTATTATACTTTAGGTTTTAGGGTACATGTGCACAATGTGCAGGTTTGTTACATATGTATCCATGTGCCATGTTGATTTCCTGCACCCATTAGCTCGTCATTTAGCATTAGGTATATCTCCTAATGCTGTCACCGCCCCCCCCACCCCCCACCCCACAACAGTACCCGGAATGTGATGTTCCCCTTCCTGTGTCCATGAGTTCTCATTGTTCAATTCCCACCTATGAGTGAGAACATGCGGTGTTTGGTTTTTTGTCCTTGCGATAGTTTACTGAGAATGATGCTTTCCAGTTTCATCCATGTCCCTACAAAGGACACGAACTCATCATTTTTTATGGCTGCATAGTATTCCATGGTGTATATGTGCCACATTTTCTTAATCCAGTCTATTGTTGTTGGACATTTGGGTTGGTTCCAAGTCTTTGCTATTGTGAATAGTGCCACAATAAACATACGTGTGTATGTGTCTTTATAGCAGCATGATTTATACTCCTTTGGGTATATACCCAGTAATGGGATGGCTGGGTCAAATGGTATTTCTAGTTCTAGATCCCTGAGGAATCGCCACACTGACTTCCACAATGGTTGAACTAGTTTACAGTCCCACCAACAGTGTAAAAGTGTTCCTATTTCTCCACATCCTCTCCAGCACCTGTTGTTTCCTGATTTTTTAATGATGGCCATTCTAACTGGTGTGAGATGGTATCTCACTGTGGTTTTGATTTGCATTTCTCTGATGGCCAGTGATGATGAGCATTTCTTCATGTGTTTT
>NW_026653731.1:0-11243 GCF_009828535.3 Hylobates moloch | reverse complement strand
CCCAGCTAATTTTTGTATTTTTCGTAGAGACTGGGTTTTGCCATGTGGGTCAGGCTGGTCTCAAACTCCCAACCTCAGGTGATCCACCCGCCTTGGCCTCCTCCCAAAGTGCTGGGATTACAGGCATGAGCCACCACGCCTGGCCCTTGTTGAGGCATTTTTATGATGGCTCCTTTTTACTTCTCAGATAATTTTATAATCTGTGTATAGTTGACCGTTGAACAATGCAGGGTTAAGGGCAACGACCATAACTCCCCACACAGTCAAAAATCTGTTCATAACTTTTGACTGCCCCAAAACTTAATACATATTTTGTATATGTATCATATACAGTATTCTTAAAATAAATTAAGTTAAAGAAAATGTTATGGGCCGGGCGCAGTGGCTCACGCTTGTAATCCCAGCACTTTGGGAGGCCGAGGCGGGCGGATCACGAGGTCAGGAGATCGAGACCACGGTGAAACCCCGTCTCTACTAAAAATACAAAAAAATTAGCCGGGCGTGGTGGCGGGCGCCTGTAGTCCCAGCTACTCGGAGAGGCTGAGGCAGGAGAATGGCGTGAACCTGGGAGGCGGAGGTTGCAGTGAGCCGAGATTGTGCCACTGCACTCCAGCCTGGGCGACAGAGAAAGACTCCGTCTAAAAAAAAAAAAAAAAAAAAGAAAATGTTATTAAGATAATCATAAGAGAAAATATATTTACTATTTATTAAGTGGAAGTGGATCATCATAAAGGTCTGCATTCTCTTGTTTTTTGTTTTTTGTTTTTTTTTTTGAGACGGAGTCTCGCTCTGTCCCCCAGGCTGGAGTGCAGTGGCACAATCTCGGCTCACTGCAACCTCCGCCTCCTGGGTTCACGCCATTCTCCTGCCTCAGCCTCTCCGAGTAGCTGGGACTACAGGCGCCCGCCACCACGCCCGGCTAATTTTTTGTATTTTTAGTAGAGACGGGGTTTCACCGTGGTCTCGATCTCTTGACCTCGTGATCCGCCCGCCTCGGCCTCCCAAAGTGCTGGGATTACAAGCGTGAGCCACCGCGCCCGGCCTTTGTTTTTTTTTTTGAGATGGAGTTTCATTCTGGTCACCCAGGCTAGAGTCCAATGGTGCAATCTTGGCTCACCGCAACCCCCGCCTCCCAGGTTCAAGCGATTCTCCTGCCTCAGCCTCCCGAGTAGCTGGGACTACAGGCATGCGCCATCACACTCTGCTAATTTTGTATTTTTAGTAGAGATGGGGTTTCTCCATGTTGGTCAGGCTGGTCTCAAACTCCCAACCTCAGGTGATCTGCCCGCCTCAGCCTCCCAAAGTGCTGGGATTACAGGCACGAGCCACCACGCCTGACTGCATCCTCTTTGTCTTCACATTGAGTAGGCTGAGGAAGAGGAAGAGGACAGGCTGATTTTGCTGTCTCAGAGGTGGCAGAGGCAGAAGAAAATCCACATATAAGTGAACCTGCACAGTTCAAACCCATGTTGTTCAAGGGTCAACTGTATCTTGGTGTTCACATCTGTTGATTGTCTTTCCTCATTCAGTTTGAGATCTTCCTGATCCTTGGTATGATGAGCAACTTTTTATTGAAACCTGGATATTTGGGGTATTATGTTATAAGACTCTGGAATTCAGTAAAATCTTCTGAGTTGAACTCCTTTGAGCAGAGTCTGGCAGGAAAAGGTGTGGTGTTACCTCATTAATGCCAGATGGAGGTAGAATTTCATGTTCTCCACTTGGCTTTCTCTGACACCACCTCAGTGAGTGGAGGGAGATTTGAGCACCTCAACACAGCCTGGAGACTAGGCTCTTCGCTCAGTGAGGGTGGGGGTGGAGCCAGAGTTTTTCCACTGTGTGCGGCTGGAGTACAACGGTCATTATCTAAGTTTTCTGTGTTGCCAGGCTGCCCCTTTCTTGGTCCTTTATCTGGAGAAAGGCTATTTTTTTGGTCTGCATCTGTTGGTGTTTGTGGGTTGCAGGCTTCTCCAGTATCCAGTCTAGTATGTATGAGACAAAAAGAAAACCAAAGAACTCACCAATGTGTTGTTTCTTGGGTCCCAGTGTCCGTAGTTGTTCTGCCTTCTCTCCACCTTTCAAAGTCTTTTTTTTTTTTTTTTTTTTTGAGACGGAGTCTCGCTCTGTCGCCCAGGCTGGAGTGCAGTGGCGCAGTCTCGGCTCACTGCAAGCTCCGCCTCCCGGGTTCACACCATTCTCCTGCCTCAGCCTCTCCGAGTAGCTGGGACTACAGGCGCCCGCCACCACGCCCGGCTAATTTTTTGTATTTTTAGTAGAGACGGGGTTTCACCGTGGTCTCGATCTCCTGACCTCGTGATCCGCCCGCCTCGGCCTCCCAAAGTGCTGGGATTACAAGCGTGAGCCACCGCGCCCGGCTACCTTTCAAAGTCTTGTGTTTGATTGATTGATTGGTTGATGAAACAGGGTCTCACTTTGTTGCCCAGGCTGGAGTGGGGTGGTGAGATCATGACACACTGCAGCCTTGACCTCCTCGGGCTCCAGTGATCCTCCCACCTCAGCCTCCTGAGTAGCTGGGACTACAGGCGTGTGCCACCATGCCTGGCTAATTTTTGTATTTTTTGTAGACACGAGGTTTCACCTTGTTGCCCAGTCTGGTCTCGAACTCCTGGGCTCCAGCGATCCACCTGCCTCAGTCTCTCAAAGTGCTGGGATTACAGGCATGAGCCACTTCATCTGGCCGTGTTTGTTTTATATATAATATCTAGAGTTTTTAGTTATACTTAGTGGGCAAAATAGGAAAAAGTATGTCTACTCCATCTTCTCAGAAGTGGAAGTTTCTGATGCTCTAGATGCGGTGTTGAGAATTAGACTATAGGGAAGCAATGGAGGAAACAGTAAGACAAGTTAGGAGGTTGTGATTTTCCAAGTGAGAGGTGACAATTGTTCTGGCCAAGGTAAGTAGCAGCAGAGATGGTGAAAAGATGTCAGATTCTGCAAATATTTTTAGGTAAATCCAACAGGATTTGCTTTATGAAAGGAAAATATCATGGGATCCCAAAATCACTAAGCTAAAGGGAAAAATAAAGCTGGGAACTGCTTAGGGCAAACCTGCCTCCAATTCTATTCAAAGTCACCCCTCTGCTCACTGAGATAAATGCATATCTGATTGCCTCCTTTGGAGAGGCTCATCAGAAACTCAAAAGAATGCAACCATTTGTCTCTTATCTACCTACAACCTGGAAGCCCCCTTCCCCTTTCCAGTTGTGCCGCCTTTCCAGACCTAACCAGTGTTCATCTTACATATGTTGATTGATGTCTCATGTCTCCCTAAAATGTATAAAACCAAACTGTGTTCTGACCACCTTGGGCACATGTCATCAGGACTTCCTGAGGCTGTGTCACAGGCATGCGTCCTCAATCTTGGCAAAATAAACTTTCTAAATTAACTGAGACCTGTCTCAGATTTTTGGGGTTCACAGCTTACAGCTTGGATATGAAGTGTGAGAAAGGGCTGAATTAAGGATTCTCAAGGTTTTCGGCTTGCACAACTGGAAGGATGAAGTTGCCATCTACTAATATGAGGGAGGCCGAGAGAAAAACAGGTTTGGGAACAGATGATTAAGAGTTAAGTTTTGGGCCGGGCGCGGTGGCTCAAGCCTGTAATCCCAGCACTTTGGGAGGCCGAGGCGGGCGGATCACGAGATCAGGAGATCGAGACCATCCTGGCTAACACGGTGAAACCCCGTCTCTACTAAAAATACAAAAAATTAGCCGGGCGTGGTGGTGGGCGCCTGTAGTCCCAGCTACTCGGAGAGGCTGAGGCAGGAGAATGGCGTGAACCCGGGAGGCGGAGCTTGCAGTGAGCCGAGATCGCGCCACTGCACTCCAGCCTGGGCAACAGAGCAAGACTCCGTCTCAAAAAAAAAAAAAAAAAAAAAAGAGTTAAGTTTTGGATATATTTCCAAGTGAATATATTGAATAGGCAACTGTATGTTACGTCCCCCTGACCTTTCCCTATTTATTCCTTCTGCAATTACAATTACTCATTTGTGAAATCATCTCATTCTGTCAGAGGCGTGTGAACCAGAGCAACTGTCAGGCCCTCGCTTCCAAGCTGTGCTCATCGCATCCCCTGTGACTTGCAGTACGCATACATCCAGATGGCCTTGAAGTAACTGAAGATCCACAGAAGAAGTAAAAATAGCCTTAACTGATGACATTCCACCATTGTGATTTGTTCCTGCCCCACCCTAACTGATCAATGTACTTTGTAATCTCCCCCACCCTTAAGAAGGTACTTTGTAATCTCCCCCACCCTTAAGAAGATTCTTTGTAATTCTCCCTACCCTTGAGAATGTACTTTGAGAGATCCACCCCCTGCCCCCGAAAACATTGCTCCTAACTCCACCGCCTATCCCAAAACCTATAAGAACTAATGATAATCCACCACCCTTTGCTGACTCTCTTTTCGGACTCAGCCTGCCTGCACCCAGGTGATTAAAAGCTTTATTGCTCACACAAAGCCTGTTTGGTGGTCTCTTCACACAGACGCGCATGAAAGCAACTCCATCTTAAATAGGAGCTGGGTAAAAGGAGGCTGAAACCTACCGGGCTGCATTCTCAGACAGTTAAGGCATTCTAAGTCAAAGGATGAGATAGGAGGTCAGCACAAAATACAGGTCATAAAGACCTTGCTGATAAAACAGGCTGCAGTAAAGGAGCCTGCCAAAACCCACCAAAACCAAAATGGCGAGGAGAGTGACCTCTGGTCGTCCTCACTGCTACACTCCCAGCAGCGCCATGACAGTTTACAAATGCCATGGCAACGTCAGGAAGTTACCATATATGGTCTATAAAGGGGAGGCATGAATAATCCACCCCTTGTTTAGCGCATCATCAAGAAATAAACAGGCCAGGCGCACTGGCTGTAATCTCAGTACTTTGGGAGGCCAAGGTGGGCGCATCACCTGAGGTCAGGAGTTCGAGGGCAGCCTGGCCAACATGGTGAAACCCTGTCTCTACTAAAAATACAAAAAATTAGCCTGGTGCGGTGGCAGGCGCCTGTAATCCCAGCTACTTGGGAGGCTGAGGCAGGAGAATCACTTGAACTCGGGAGGCAAAGGTTGTAGTGAGCCGAGATCCCGCCACCGCACTCCAGCCTGGGTCACAGAGTGAAGCTCCATCTCAAAATAATAATAATAATAATAATAATAATAATAATAATAATAATAATAATAAATTTTTAAAAAAGACAGAGAGAGAGAAATAACCATAAAAATGTGCAACCAGCAGCCATCAGGGCTGCTCTATGGAGTAGCCATTCTTTTATTCCTTTACTTTCTTTTTTTTTTTTTTTTTTTTTTTGAGACGGGGTCTTGCTCTTTCGCCCAGCCCGGAGTGCAGTGGCGCAATCTCGGCTCACTGCAAGCTCTGCCTCCCGGGTCTTCACGCCATTCTCCTGCCTCAGCCTCCCGAGTAGCTGAGACTACAGGCGCCCTCCACTGCACCCGGCTAATTTTTTGTATTTTTAGTAGAGACGGGGTTTCACCGTGTTAACCAGGATGGTCTCGATCTCCTGACCTCGTGATCCGCCTGCCTCGGCCTCCCAAAGTGCTGGGATTACAGGCGTGAGCCACCGCGCCCGACCTATTCCTTTACTTTCTTAATAAACTTGCTTTCACTTTGCACTGAGGACTCGCCCTGAATTATTTCATGTGCAAGACCCAAGAAACCTCTTTTGGGGTCTGGATCAGGACCCCTTTCCGGTAACCACATTTTTCTGTAAACACATTTTTCTGTCTTATAACATATTTCTTGGTGACCACAGAAAGGGCTATAGTGCAGAAACCCTGACTCAATTGGCTACCTTTGGGTAAGTATTGGGGTTCTGTAACATATTTCTGGTGACCCACGGAAGTGGACGATACTGAGGAGACCCCAGACCCAAAGGAAAATCATCTGCATGCACCAGTTGGCTGACTTTAGGTAAGTGGGGTGCATATACCTGGGTAAAGAATGGGATTGGGGCAGGGCGTGGTGTGGCTCAAGTGCCTGTAATCCCAGCACTTTGGGAGGCCGAGGTGGGCGGATCACCTGAGGCTGGGAGTTCGAGACCAGCCCTACCAACAGAGAAACCCCATCTCTACTAAAAATAGAAAATTAGCCGGGTGTGGTGGTGCATGCCTGTAATCCCAGCTACTCGGGAGCCTGAGGCAGGAGAATTCGCCTGAACCCGGGAGGCGGAGGTTGCGGTGAGCTGAGATCACGCCATTGCACTCCAGCCTAGGAAACAAAGTCTAAAACTGTAAGTCCCCACCCCGCCCCCCAAAAAGCCAATTTAGGGAGTTAGAGCCTCTCCTAAGACAGAGTGGGTTAGAGTGGTCCTCTTAATAAACGGCAAGGACGCTTGACCAACCTTGGGTTAGAGGCCCACTTTAGGAGGGTGAGAGTCCCTCTCGGGAAAGTCCCTCTTGGCTAAGAACAGGTTCCACACTAAGTGGGATGTGAACTGCTATCCTCTTTGGATTAATCTGCCTTTGCATTCTTTGCTGATGGCTAAGTGGGTGACAGGGTTAGGCCTGTACAGGACTGTGGGACATGGGGAGCTTTTTCCCCTCCTTAAAAGGGGAAATCTTGAGAGCTGACAGGACTGCTGGAAAAACCCTTGCCTGAACTTTTCAGTGTCTCTGCAATTGATGGGTCTTTCTCTGGTCTCCCCTGATCATTTTGCTTTCCCCCCTACTCATCTTTCCCTTTTTTTTTTTTTGACAGAGTCTTGCTCTGTGCCCAGGCTGGAGTGCAGTGGCACATCTCAGCTCACTGCAACTTCCGCCTCCTGAGTTCAAGTGATTTTTCCCTCCCTCAGCCTCCCGAGTAGGTGGCATTACAGGCTCACACCACCACGCCCGGCTAATTTTTGTATTTTTAGTAGAAACGGGGTTTCTCCATGTTGGCCAGGCTGGTCTCGAACTCCTGACTTCAAGTGATCAGCCTGCCTCAGCTTCCCAAAGTGTTGGGATTACAGGCTTGAGCCACCACACCTGGCCTGCCTTTCCCTTTCTTTTCTGTTACTCAGGGATACCATCTTGCCCAGAGACCATGTGTTGAAACTCCAAGCCAGAGTGTTGGGTTTACAAAGATGACGGGGCCCATCTGGGGGCAAATTCTAGCCTTGCCAGTTTGATATTGGGTACCAAGCAGAGTGGCTAATGTCTCTGTTTTTATCGCACGTAGCTTGCTCTAGCCAGAATGAAAAAAAAAATAATTTCCCTTTATGATGGAGCTTGGCCCCCAGGGGCGATGGTGCCGCAAAGCCAGATCACTAGGGCCACTCAGGGAAAGGGAACCCAGAAGCCTGGCATGCCGTGTGAAAAAAGGGTAAGAATTTCTTACCAGTCAGATTTCTGATTTCTCTCTCTCTGTGCAAATGGTTGAATGAATGGAAAACCAAAAAACAAAACAAAACAAAAAACAGGCCGGGCAAGGTGGCTCTTCATACGCCTGTAATCCCAGCACTTTGGGAGGCCGAGGTGGGTGGGATCACAAGGTCAGGAGTTTAAGACCAGCCTGGCCACCATGGTGAAACCCCGTCTCTAGCTAAAAAAAAATACAAAAATTTTAGCTTTCAGGCATGGTGGTGTGGGCCTGTTAGCTCCAGCTACTCGGGACGCTGAGGTGGGAGGATTGCTTGAAACTGGGAGGCCGAGGTTGCAGTGAGCTGAGCCACTGCACTCCAGCCTGGGTGACAGAGCAAGACTGTCTCAAAAAACAACAACAACAACAAAAGTGTTTATCTCCTCTGTAAAGTTTTGATTAATGCGAAAAAGAAGTCTAAGTTTAGGCCAGGGGTGGTGACTCATGCCTGTAATCCCAGCACTTTGGGAGGCCGAGGTGGGCACATCACCTGAGGTCAGGAGTTCGAGACCAGCCTGGCCAACATGGTGAAACCCTGTCTCTACTAAAAATACAAAATTAGCCGAGCGTGGTGGTGCATGCCTGTAATCCCAGGTACTCATGAGGCTGAGGAAGGAGAATCACTTGAACTTGGGAGGCAGAGGTTGCAGTGAGCCGAGATCGTGCCATTGCACTCTGGCCTGGACAACAAGAGCGAAACTCCTTCTCAAAAAAAAAAAAAAAGAATTAGAATTCTAAGTCTAGTCTTTTTCTTTTTTTTTTTTTTTTTGAGACGGAGTTTCACTCTGTCACCCAGGCTGGAGTGCAGTGGCACAATCTCGGCTCACTGCAACCTCCACCATCTGGGTTCAAATGATTCTCCCTCCTCAGCCTCCTGAGTAGCTGGGACTACAGGCGCCTGCCACCGCGCCCGGCTAATTTTTTGTATTTTTAATAGAGATGGGGTTTCACCATCTTGGTCAGGCTGGTCTTGAACTCCTGACCTCGAGATCCACCCGCCTCGGCCTCCCAAAGTGCTGGGATTACAGGTGTGAGCCACTGTGCCCAGCCTGTAAGTCTAGTCTTAAGCTGGTGTATTTTGTGCCATGAATTCATTTTTCTGTGTCAAGGGATACTTTAGGATAAAACGTGGGTTTAGAACACCTGTAAGCCCGCTTTTCAAGGCAGCCCAGCAAGCTGGTCAGTAACAAACTTGGCTGCAGGTCTCTGAAACAAATAAAAAACTGGATGAAGTCTCCGCGTTGTTTTATGTCCTTGGGAGCTTGACCTTTCAATCACGTGGCGGTACTTTCTCTTGGTCTCCACCTTTCAGGGAACAGGAATTTTAGGGTTCATGTCATAGTTAGCTCTAAAAATCATATTAAATAGTTAAAAGCCTTTGCAAGCTGAAAATTAACTACTCTAGACTCCATCTGGGAAAGCAAACGGAGCCCTGTGCTGTAGCTCTGTAGCTAAGCTCTGTAGCTAAGGTCTTGCACTTTCACAGTAGCAGTCCGGATTCCATTCCCCACTAGGAAATGTCATTTCTGGTTTAATATCTGTGTGACCTTGTTTATTCTCTTCTCCTCCTCGGAGTGTCTTAAATTTTCCTTTCTCTAAGCACCTAGGAGGTTACCTTTGGTAAAGTTCAGAAGCTAGAAATATTGGCCACTTGGCATGGCTAAAGTCGGATAATAAGAGATCTGAAAAGATTTCTTTTTTAGAGAGCAGTATTGTTAAAAGTCAGCTTAATTAAAAGTGAATATAGATATAGATATATCCAAGCTATAGATATATTTAAAAGGACTTTATGTTTTTCTGTTCTGAAACTTGTTTTTCTGGAAAAAGTTTTTTTCTTCTCAGTCGACTGAATTATTTTTCTCCATTTTTTTTTTTGTCTTGCCACTCTTAATGTACACATGAGAGGCCCTAAGATAACTTCTGGTAGCCTGGGACTCCTTGGGAAAAACAGAGGAGGCACCACAGACTCCGTTTTGGGAAAAAAATCTCTGTTTTCCTTATGAAACTCCAGGAATTAAAAGCAAATAGATCCCTCTCAAAATCAAAGGCCCTCTTCTGTTTTGCCTTGTGTTATCTGACAGTTTTGAGTTTTGCAGGTATCAGAAATTACTTTGCATTATGAGAGAGCTTCGGTGTTTAATAACTAGGTAGGAAATATGCTTTAAGGGATGGCTAAAGTGGTTATAGAGGGATATTTGACTCTGCACACTTGGATCAGAGAAGCATGTTCTTGGCCACCTGGAAGATAAGGAAACATCCCCACCCCACACTGGGAGATGAGACCCATGAGGGATGGGCTGATTACAAAATGGGCTGATTGGCTTTGGGTTGCCTTGCAATGAGATGCAAGGTAGAAGCACTGCACTGTCTTCTGTAGTATTTCCCTCCTTTTGGGGATCCAGGAACCATTACAAAATGGCACCCTTAATTTTGGGGCTCTGTATTTGCCTTCAGCTGCTTATTTGGCTCTGGAAACTGCATGCTTTCCCAGCCCTGTTCCTCTGAGGGCTCCGCCCTGAAGCCAGTCATACAATTAAGAAAATGGCAAATGAAAAATCTTACAAGTGCTGAATCTTCTGTCTGTGTATTTATATGTGTTGTTTGCTTATATATAAAAGAGTTCTAATTAATTGGCTTAGAAAAATAAGCTCTTAAATCAAATATTTTGTCAGAAAAATAGAAGCTTTAATGCCGTTTTGTTCACGTGACTTTAGTAATCTTTTGGAAATAAAGACAGTTTTAAAGATTATTGGTTGGGTGGGTGTAGTGTTTCACGCCTGTAATGCCAGCACTTTAGGAGGCCAAGGAGGGTGGATCACCTGAGGTCAGGAGTTCAAGACCAGCCTGGCCAACATGGTAAAACCCCGTCTCTACTAAAAATACAAAAATTAGCCGGGCCTGGTGGTGGGTGCCTGTAATCCCAGCTACTCGGGAGGCTGAGGCAGGAGAATCACTTAAACCCCGGAGGCAGAGGTTGCAGTGAGCAGAGATCACGCCATTGCATTCCAGTGTGGGCGACAGAGAGAGACTCCATCTCAAAAAAAAAAAAAAAAAAAAAGATTACTGGTAAAATAAAATGTCTTGAAAATGTAGACATTTGGTCTAAATTGAGGTCAGATATCAGATTTGCTAAATGCTTTAAAATCAAACTGTTTCTTTGGCTTTTGAAACTTGTTCAATTTACCTATCTTAACGCCATTAGATTCTAGATAAGGCCTGGGGACATGTGGAGTTAGCCACACCCCCTTGGAATAACTACTTATTTTGCTTTACTCTTGTGGAATATATTGCTGTTATACTCTGTGTAGGAATACAGGACAAGCTTACTGAATGTTTTCTTAAACACGTATTAATCTTCCAGATATCACCTTTTGTTGAAACTCAAGAGTTATGAATGGACCTTACCATAATAATGCTTTCTGACTGAGCTCCTCTCTACCCTGAATGCAAGAGACCCTCATAGTTAGGCAGGAATATCATCGCCCCTGTGCAACCTGAAGAAGTTAGAGAAGATGGATCTTCATCCCTCTGAAACCCTTAGGATTAAGGGTTCTGTTATAAAAGGGAGGGGGGAGGCCGGGCGCGGTGGCTCACGCTTGTAATCCCAGCACTTTGGGAGGCCGAGGCGGGCGGATCACGAGGTCAGGAGATCGAGACCACAGTGAAACCCCGTCTCTACTAAAAATACAAAAAAAAATTAGCCGGGCGTGGTGGCGGGCGCCTGTAGTCCCAGCTACTCGGAGAGGCTGAGGCAGGAGAATGGCGTGAACCCCGGGAGGCGGAGCTTGCAGTGAGCCGAGATTGCGCCACTGCACTCCAGCCTGGGCGACAGAGCGAGACTCCGTCTCAAAAAAAAAAAAAAAAAAAAA
>NW_026653730.1:0-11245 GCF_009828535.3 Hylobates moloch | reverse complement strand
ATGGAATGTTCTTCCATTTGTTTGTATCCTCTTTTATTTCATTGAGCAGTGGCTTGTAGTTCTCCTTGAAGAGGTCCTTCACATCCCTTGTCAGTTTGATTCCTAGGTATTTTATTCTCTTTGAAGCAATTGTGAATGGGAGTTCACTCAGGATTTGGCTCTCTGTTCGTCTGTGATTGGTGTACAAGAATGCTGGTGATTTCTGTACATTGATTTTGTATCCTGGGACTTTGCTGAAATTGCTAATAAGCTTAAGGAGATTTTGGGCTGAGACAAGGGGGTTTTCTAGATATACAATCATGTCATCTGCAAACAGGGACAATTTGACTTCCTCTTTTCCTAATTGAATACCTTTTATTTCTTTCTCCTGCCTGATTGCCCTGGCCAGACCTTCCAGTACTGTGTTGAATAGGAGTGGTGGGAGAAGGCATCCCTTTCTTTTGCCAGTTTTCAAAGGGAATGCTTCCAGTTTTTGCCCATTCAGTATGGTATTGGCTGTGGGTTTGTCATAGATAGCTCTAATTATTTTGAGATACATTCCATCAATATCTAATTTATTGAGAGTTTTTAGCATGAAGGGTTGTTGAATTTTGTCAAAGGCCTTTTTTGCATCTATTGAGATTATCATGTGTTTTTTGTCTTTGGTTGTGTTTATATGCTGGATTACATTTATTGATTTGCATATGTTGAACCAGCCTTGCATCCCAGGGATGAAACCCACTTGATCATGGTGGATAAGCTTTTTGATGTGCTGCCTGATTCGGTTTTTCAGTATTTTACTGAGGATTTTTGTGTCAATGTTCATCAAGGATATTGGTCTGAAATTCTCTTTTTTGGTTGTGTCTCTGCCAGGCTTTGGTATCAGGACGATGCTGGCTTCATAAAATGTGTTAGGGAGGATTCTCTCTTTTTCTATCGATTGGAATAGTTTCAGAAGGAATGGTACCAGTTCCTCCTTGTACCTCTGGTAGAATTTGGCTGTGAATCCATCAGGTCCTGGACTCTTTTTTGTTGGTAAGCTATTGATTATTGCCACAATTTCAGAACCTGTTATTGGTCTATTCAGAGATTCAACTTCTTCTTGGTTTCGTCTTGGGAGGGTGTATCTGTTGAAGAATTTATCCATTTCTTCCAAATTTTCTAGTTTATTTGCATAGAGGTGTTTGTAGTATTCTCTGATGGTAGATTGTATTTCTGTGGGATCAGTGGTGATATCCCCTTTTTCATTTTTTATTGCATCTATTTGGTTCTTCTCTATTTTATTCTTTATTAGTCTTGCTAGTGGTCTATTTTGTTTCTCTTTTCAAAAAGCCAGCTCCTGGATACATTAATTTTTTGAAGGGATTTTTGTGTCTCTATTTCCTTCAGTTCTGCTCTGATTTTAGTTATTTCTAGCCTTCTGCTCGCTTTTGAATGTGTTTGCTCTTGCTTTTCTAGTTCTTTTAATTGTGGTGTTAAGGTGTCAATTTTGGATCTTTCCTGCTTTCTCTTGTGGGCATTTAGTGCTATAAATTTCCCTCTACACACTGCTTTGGATGTGTTGCAGAGATTCTGGTATGTTGTGTCTTTGTTCTCATTAGTTTCAAAGAACATCTTTATTTCTGTCTTTATTTAATTATGTACCCAGTAGTCATTCAGGAACAGGTTGTTCAGTTTCCACGTATTTGAGCGGTTTTGAGCGAGTTTCTTAATCCTGAGTTCTAGTTTGATTTCACTGTGGTCTGAGAGTCAGTTTATTATAATTTCTATTCTTTTACATTTGCTGAGGAGAGCTTTACTTCCAACTATGTGGTCAATTTTGGAATAGGTGTGGTGTGGTGCTGGAAAAATGTATATTCTGTTGATTTGGGGTGGAGAGTTCTGTAGATGTCTATTAGGTCCACTTTGTGCAGAACTGAGTTCAATTCCTGGCTATCCTTGTTAACTTTCTGTCTCATTGATCTGTCTAATGTTGACAGTAGAGTGTTAACATCTCCCACTATTATTGTGTGGGAGTTTAAGTCCCTTTGTAGGTCAATCAGGACTTACTTTATTAATCTGGGTGCTCCTGTGTTGAGTGCATATATATTTAGGATAGTTACCTCTTCTTGTTGAATCGATCCCTTTGCCATTATGTAATGGCCTTCTTTGTCTCTTTTGATCTTTGTTGGTTTAAAGTCATTTTGTCAGAGACTAGGATTGCAACCCCTGCCTTTTTTTGTTTTCCGTTTGCTTGATAGATCTTCCTCCATCCCTTTATTTTGAGTCTATGTGTGTCTCTGCACATCAGATGGGTTTCCTGAATACAGCACACTGATGGGTCTTGACTCCTTATCCAATGTGCCAGTCTGTGTCTTTTAATTGGAGCATTTAGCCCATTTACATTTAAAGTTAATATTGTTATGTGTGAATTTGATCCTGTCATTATGATGTTAGTTGGTTATTTTGCACGTTAGTTGATGAGGTTTCTTACTAGGTGCGATGGTCTTTACAATTTGGCATGTTTTTGCAGTGGCTGTACAAGTTGTTCCTTTCCATGTTTAGTGCTTCCTTCAGGAGCTCTTTTAGGGCAGGCCTGGTGGTGACAAAATCACTCAGCATTTGCTTGCCTGTAAAGTATCTTATTTCTCCTTCACTTATGAAGCTTAGTTTGGCTGGATATGAAAATTCTTTTCTTTAAGAATGTTGAATATCGGCTCCCACCCTTTTCTGGCTTGTAGAGTTTCTGCCCAGAGATCAGCTGTTAGTCTGATGGGCTTCCCTTTGTGGGTAACCTGACCTTTCTCTCTGGCTGCCCTTATCATTTTTTCCTTCATTTCAACTTTGGTGAATCTGACAATTATGTGTCTTGGAGTTGCTCTTCTCGATGAGTATCTTTGAGGCATTCTCTGTATTTCCTGAATCTGAATGTTGGCCTGCCTTGCTAGATTGGGGAAGTCCTCCAGGATAATATGTTGCAGAGTGTTTTCCAACTTGGTTCCATTCTCTCCATTACTTTCAGGTACACCAATCAGATGTAGGTTTGGTCTTTTCACATAGTCCCATATTTCTTGGAGGCTTTGTTCATTTCTTTTTATTCTTTTTTCTCTAAACTTCCATTCTCACACTTCATTTCATTCATTTCCCCTTCCATCACTGATACATTTTCTTCCAGTTGATTGCATCGGCTACTGAGGCTTCTGCAATCCTTGCATAGTTCTCAAAACTTGGCTTTCAGCTCCATCAGCTCCTTTAAGCCCTTCTCTGCATTGGTTATTCTAGTTATCCATTTGTCTAAAATTTTTTCAAAGTTTTTAACTTCTTTGCTATTGTTTTGAATTTCCTCTCGTAGCTTGGAGTAGTTTGATCGTCTGAAGCCTTCTTCTCTCAACTCATCAATGTCATTCTACATCCAGCATTGTTCCATTGCTGGTGAGGAACTGAGTTCCTTTGGAGGAGGAGAGGTGCTCTGCCTTTTAGAGTTTCCAGTTTTCCTGCTCTGTTTTTTCCCCATCATTGTGGTTTTATCTACTTTTGGTCTTTGATGATGGTGATGTACAGATGGGTTTTTGGTGTGGATGTCCTTTCTGTTTGTTAGTTTTCCTTCTACCAGACAGGACCCTCAGCTGCAGGTCAGTTAGAGTTTGCCTTAGGTCCACTCTGGACCCTGTTTGGCTGGGTGTCAGCAGTGGTGGCTGCAGAACAGTGGATTTTTGTGAGACAGCAAATTCAGCTTTCTGATAGTTCCTCTGGAAGTTTTCTCTCAGAGGAGTACCTTGCCGAGTGAGGTGTAGTCTGTCCCTACTGGGGGTTGCCTCCCAGTTAGGCTGCTACGGGTTCAGGCACCCACTTTAGGAGGCAGTCTGCCCATTCTTAGATCTCCAGCTGCGTGCTGGGAGAACCATTACTCTCTTCAAAGCTGTCAGACAGGGACATTTTAGTCTGCAGCGATTCCTGCCGACTTTTTGTTTTTCTGTGCCCTGTCCCACAGGTGGAGCCTACAGAGGCAGGCAGGCCTCCTTGAGCTGTGGTGGGATCCACCCAGTTCGAGATTCCTGGCTGCTTTGTTTACCTAAGCAAACCTGGGCAATGGTGGGTACCCCTCCCCCACCCTGATTGCCACCTTGCAGTTTGATCTCAGACTGGTGTGCCAGCAATCATCAAGACTCCATGGGCATAGGACCCTCCGAGCCAGGTGTGGGACACAATCTCCTGGTGTGACATTTTTCAAGCCCATTGGAAAAGTGCAGTATTAGGATGGGACTGACCAGATTTTCCCAGTGCCATCTGTTACCCCTTTCTTTGACTAGGAAAGGGAACTCCCTGACCCCTTGACCTTCCCAAGTGAGGCAATGCCTCGCCCTGCTTCGGCTCAAGCACAGTGCGCTGCACCAGCTGTCCTGCACCCACTGTTTGGCACTCTCTAGTGAGATGAACCCGGTACCTCAAATGGAAATGCAGAAATCACCTGTCTTCTGTGTCGCACACACTGGGAGCTGTAGATTGGAGCTGTTCCTATTCAGCCATCTTGTTCTGCATAGTTTTTATGTGAAGATATTTCTTTTTCCACCATAGTCCTCAAAGCACTCCAAATGTCCACTAGCAGATTCTATAAAAAGAGTTTTTCAAACTGCTCAATCAAAAGTAAGGTTCAACTCTGTGACATTAATGCACACATCACAAAAAAGTTTGTCAGAATGCTTCTGTATAGTTTTTATATGTAGATATTTCCCTTTCCAAGATAGGTCTCAAACCACTCCAAACGTCCCCTTGCAGGTACTATAAAAAGAAAGTTTCAAAGCTGCTCTATCAAAAGTAAAGTGCAACTCTGTGAGATGAGTGCACACATCACAAAGAAGTTTGTCAGAATGCTTCTGTCTACTTTTTATATGAAGATATTTCCATTTCCAAGATAGGCCTCAAAACTCAAGAAATGTCCCCTTGCATAAAAGACAAAAACAGAGTTTCAAAACTGCTCTGTCAAAAGTAAAGTTCAACTCTGTGAGAAGAATGCATGTATCACAAATGCATTTGTCTGGTTTTATGTGAAGATATTTCTTTTTCCACCATAGGCCTCAAAGTGCTCCAAATGTCCAATTGCAGATTCTACAACAAGAGGTTTTCAAAGCTGCTCTATCAAAAGTAAGGTTCAACTCTGTGAACACATATCCCAAAGAAGTTTGTCAGAATGCTTCTCTCTAGTTTTTATGTGAAGATATTTTGTTTTCCACCATTGGACTCAAACTGCTCAAAATGTCCAATTCCCAATTATACAGAAAGAATGTCTCAAAGCTGCTCTATCAAAAGTATAGTTAAAAACTGTGAGATGAATGCACACATCGAAAGAAGTTCGTCAGAACAATTCTGTGTAGTTTTAATGTAAAGATATTTCTTTTTCCACCATAGTCATCAAGGCGCTCCAAATGTCCACTTGCCGATTCTACAAAAAGAGTTTTTCAAAATTGCTCAACCAAAAGTAAGGTTCAACTCTGTGACATTAATGGACACATCACAAAGAAGTTTTTCACAATGCTTCTGTATGGATTTCATAAGAAGATATTTCCCTTTCAAAGTTAGACCTCAAACCGCTCCAATCGTCCCCTTGCAGATACTACAAAAAGAGAGTTTCAAAGCTGCTCTATCAAAAGTAAATTTCAACTCTGAGATGAATGCACACATCACAAAGAAATTTGTCAGAATGCTTCTGTGTAGTTTTTATATGAAGATACTTCCCTTTCCAAGATAGGCCCCAAACACAACAAATGTCCCATGCAGAAAATACAAAAAGAGAGCTTCAAAACTACTCTATCAAAACTAAGTTCAACTCTGTGAGAACAATGCATGTATCACAAAGGCGTTGGTCAGAATGCTTCTCTCTAGTTTTTATGTGAAGATATGTCTTTTTCCACTGTAGTCCTCAAATCGCTCCAAATATCCACTTGCAGATTCTACCAAAAGGGTCTTTCAAAGCTGCTCTATCAAAAGTAAGGTTCAACTCTGTGAGGTGAATGCACACATCACAAAGAAGTTTGCCAGAATACTTCTGTATAGTTTGTATGTGTAGATATATCTTTTTCCACCATAGGCCCAAGAGCTCCAAATGTCCACTTACAGATTCTACAAAAAGAGTCTTTCAAAGCTGCTCTATCAAAAGTAAAGTTCAACTCTGTGAGATGAATGCACACATCACAAAGAAGTTTCACAGAATACTTCTGTGTAGTTTTTCTGAGAAGGTATTTCTTTTTCCACAATATTCTTCAAAGCGCTCCAAATGTCCACTTGCATATTCTACATAAAGAGTTTTTCAAAACTGTTCAATCATAAATAAGGTTCAATTCTGTGACATTAATGCACACATCACAAAGAAATTTGTCAGAATGCTTCTGTATAGTTTTTATAAGAAGATATTATCCTTTCCAAAATAGGCCTCAAACTGCTCCAAATGTCCCCTTGCAGATACTACAAAAAGAGAGTTTCAAAGCTCCTCTATCAATAGTAAAGTTCAACTCTGGGAGATGAATGCACACATCAAAAAGAAGTTTGTCAGAACGTTTCTGTCTAGTTTTTATATGAAGATATTTCCTTGTCCAAGAAAGGCCTGAACACGCAAAATTGTCCCATTGCAGATAATACAAAAAGAGAGTCTAAAAACTGCTCTATCAAAATAAAGTTCAACTCTGTGAGAAGAATGCACATATCACAAAGGCGTTTTTCTGAATGCTTCTGTCTAGTTTTCATGTGAAGATATTTCCTTTTCCACCGTAGACCTCAAAGCACACCAAATGTCCAAGGGCAGGTTCTACAAAAACAGTGTTTCAAAGCTGCTGTATCAAAAGTAAGGTTCGACCCTTGGAGATGAATACAAACATCACAAGAAGTGTGTTAGAATGATTTTGTCTAGCTTTTATATGAAGATATTTCCCTTTCCAAGATAGGCCTCAAAACGCTCCAAATGTCCCCTGCAGAAAATACAAAAAGAGAGTTTCAAAACTGCTTATTCAAAAGTAAGGTTCAACTCAGTGAGATGAATGCACACATCACAAAGGAGTTTGTCACAATGCTTCTGTCTGGATTTTATGTGAAGATATTTCCTTTTTCACCATAGGTCCCAAACCGCACCAAATGTCCACTTGCAGATCCTACAAAAAGAGTGTTTCAAAGCTGCTCTATCAAAAGTAATGTTCAACACTGTCAGATGAATGCACACATTACAAGAAGTGTGTTAGAATGCTTCTGTCTAGTTTTTATATGAAGATATTTCCCTTTCCATAATAGGCCTCAAAACACTCCAAATGTCCCCTTGCAGAAAATACAAAAAGAGAGTTTCAAAACTGCCCTATCAAAAATAAAGTTCAACTCTGTGAGAAGAATGTGTGTATCACAAAGGCGTTTTTCAGAATGCTTCTCTCTAGTTTTTAAGTGAAGATATTTCCTTTTCCAGTGAAGGCCTCAAAGTACACAAAATGTCCAATTGCAGATTCTACAAAAAGAGTGTTTCAAAACTGCTTAATCAAAAGTAAGTTTCAACTCTGTGAGAAGAATGCACGTATCACAATGTAGTTTGTCAGAATGCTTCTGTCTAGTTTTCATGTGAAGATATTTCCATTTCCATGACAGTCCCCAAACCGCTCCAAGTGCCCCTTTGCAGATACTACAAAAAGAGAGTTTCAAAGCTGCTCTATCAAAAGTAAAGTTCAACTCTGTGAGATCAATGCACCCATCACAAAGAAGTGTTTCAGAATGCTTCTGTCTAGTTTTTATAAGAAGATATTTCCCTTTCCAAGAAAGGTCTGAAAACGGAAAAAATGTCCCATTGCAGATAATATAAAAAGAGAGTTTCAAAACTGCTCTATCAAAAGGAAAGTTCAACTGTGTAAGAAGAATGCACGTATCACAAAGGCATTTTTCAGAATGCTTCTGTCTAGTTTTTATGTGAAGTTATTTCTTTTTCCACAGCAGGCCTCAAAGCACTCCAAGTGTCCAATTGCAGATTCTACAAAAAGAGTGTTTCAAAGCTGCTCTATCAAAAGTAAGGTTTGATTCTGTGAGATGAATGCACATGTCACAAAGAAGTTTGTCAGAATGCTTCTGTCTAGTTTTTATGTGAAAATATTTCTTTTTCCACTGTAGGCCACAAAGCACTCCAAAGATCCACTTGCAGATTCTACAAAAAGAGTATTTCAAAGCTGCTCTATCAAAAGTAAAGTTAAACTCTGTGATATGAATGCACACATCACAAAGAAGTTTCCCAGAATACTTCTGTGTAGTTTTTATGCGTAGATATTTCTTTTTCCACCATAGGCCTCAAAGTGCTCCAAATGTCCACTTGCAGATTCTACAAAAAGAGTGTTTCAAAACTGCTCAATCAAAAGTAAGGTTCAACTCTGTGACATTAATGCACACATCACAAAGAAGTTTGTCAGTATGCTTCTGTCTAGTTTTTATATGAAGATATTTCCCTTTCCAAGACAGGTCTCAAACCGCTCCAAATGTCCACTTGCAGATACTACAAACGGACAGCTTCACACTGCTCTATCAAAAGTAAAGTTCAACTCTGTGAGAAGAATGCACGATTCACAAGGTGTCTTTCAGAATGCTTCTGTCTAATATTTATGTGAAGATATTTCCTTTTCCACCATAGGCCTCAAAGCGCTCCAAATGTCCAAGTGCAGATTCTTCAAAAACAGTGTTTCAAAGCTGTTCTATCAAAAATAAGGTTCAACTCTGTGAGATGAATGCACACATCACAAGAAGTGTGTTAGAATGCTTCTGTCTAATTTTTATATGAAGATATTTCACTTTCCAAGATAGGCCTCAAAACACTCCAAATGTCCCCTTGCAGAAAATACAAAAAGAGAGTTTCAAAACTGCTCTATCAAAAATAAAGTTCAACTCTGTGAGAAGAATGTGTGTATCACAAAGGCGTTTTACAGAATGCTTCTGTGTACTTTTTAAATGAAGATATTTCCTTTTCCAGTGAAGGGTTCAAAGAGCACCAAATGTCCAATTGCAGATTCTACAAAAAGAGTGTTTCAAAACTGCTTAATCAATCATAAGTTTCAACTCTGTGAGAATAATGAACATATCACAAAGCAGTTTGTCAGAATGCTTCTGTCCAGTTTTCATGTGAAGATATTTCCATTTCCACGACAGGCCCCAAACCATTCCAAATGTCCCCTTGCAGATACTACAAAACGAGAGTGTCAAAACTGCTCTATCAAAAGTATAGTTCAACTCTGTGAGAAGAATGTGTGTATAACAAAGGCATTTTTCAGAATGCTTCTGTCTAGTTTTTATGTGAAGATATTACCTTTTACACCATAGGTCTCAAAGCACTCCAAATGTCCAATTGCAGATTCTACAAAAAGAGTGTTTCAAGGCTGCTCTATCTAAAGTAAGATTCAACTCTGTGAGATGAATGCACACATCACAAAGAAGTTTGTCAGAATGCTTCTATAGAGTTTTTATGTGAAGGTATTTCCTTTTCCATCATTGGACTCAAAACTCTCCAAATGTCCAATTGCAAATTCTACAGAAAGAATGTTTCAAAGCTGCTCTATCAAAAGTATAGTTCAAAATTGTGAGATGAATGGACACATCACAAAGAAGTTTCTCAGAATTCTTTTGTGTAGTTTTTATGTGAAGATATTTCTTTTTCCACCATAATCCCCAAAGCGCTCCAAATGTCCACTTTCAGATACTACAAAAAGAGTTTTTCAAAACTGCCCAATCAAAAGTAAGGTTCAACACTGTGACATTAATGCATACATCACAAAGAAGTTTGTCAGAATGCTTCTGTATAGTTTTTATATGAAGATATTTCCTTTTCCAAGATAGGCCTCAAACCACTCCTAATGTCTCCCTGCAGATACTACAAAAAGAGAGTTTCAAAGCTGCTCTATCAAAAGTTAAGTTCAACTCTGTGAGATGAATGCACACATCACAAAGAAGTTTGTCAGAATGCTTCTGTCTAGTTTTTATATGAAGATTATTCCCTTTCCAATAAAGTCTTGAAAACGCAACACATTTCACATTGTAGATAATAGAAAAAGAGAATTTCAAAACTCCTCTATCAAAATTAAACTTGAACTCTGTGAAAAGGATGCACATATAACAAAGGCGTTTTTCAGAATGCTTCTGTCTAGTTTTTATTTGAAGTTATTTCTTTTTCCACCGATGGCCTCAAAGAGCTCGAAATGTCCAACTGCAGATACTACAAAAAGAGTGTTTCACAGATGCTCTATCAAAATTAAGGTTTAATTCTGTGAGATGAATGCACACGTCACAAAGAAGTTTGTCAGAATGCTTCTGTCTAGTTTTTTGTGAAGGTATTTCTTTTTCCACCATAGTCCTCAAAGCGCTCCAAATATCCACTTGCAGATTCTACAAAAAGAGTATTTCAAAGCTGCTCTATCAAAAGTAAGGTTCAACTCTGTGAGATAAATGCACACATCACAAAGAAATTTGTCAGAATGCTACTGTGTAGTTTTTATGTGTAGATATTTCTTTTTCCACCTTTGGCCTCAAAGCGCTCCAAATGTCCACTTGCAGATTCTACAAAAAGAGTGTTTCAAAACTGCTCAATCAAAAGTAAGGTTCAGCTCTGTGACATTAATGCACACCTCACAAAGAAGTTTGTCAGTATGCTTCTGTCTAGTTTTTATATGAAGATATTTCCCTCTCCAAGACAGGTCTCAAACTGCTCCAAATGTCCCCTTGCAGATACTACAAAAAGATACTTTCAAAACGGCTTTATCAAAAGTAAAGTTCAACTCTGTGAGAAGAATGCACATTTCACAAGTCGTTTGTCAGAATGCTTCTGTCTAGTTTTCATGTGAAGATATTTCCTTTTCCTCCATAGGCCTCAAAGCGTTCCAAATGACCAAGTACAGATTCTACAAAAACAGTCTTTCAAAGCTGCTCTATCAAAAGTAAGGTTCAGCTCTGTGAGATGACTACACATATCACAAGAAGTGTATCAGAATGTTTCTGTCTAGTTTTTATATGAAGATATTTCCCTTTCCAAGATAGGCCTCAAAGCGCTCCAAATGTCCCCTTGCAGAAAATACAAAAAGAGAGTTTCAAAACTGCTCTATAAAAAATAAAGTTCAACTCTGTGAGAAGAATGTACATTTCACAAAGGGGTTTTTCAGAATGCTTCTGTCTAGTTTTTATGTGAAGATATTTCCTTTTCCACTGTAGGCCTCAGAACGCACAAAATGTCCAATTGCAGATTCTACAAAAAGAGTGTTTCAAAGCAGCTCAATCAAAAGTAAGGTTCAATGCT
>NW_026653729.1:0-11245 GCF_009828535.3 Hylobates moloch | reverse complement strand
AAAACCAGCTCCTGGATTCATTAATTTTTTGAAGGGTTTTTTGTGTCTCTATTTCCTTCAGTTCTGCTCTGATCTTAGTTATTTCTTGCCTTCTGCTGGCTTTTGAATGTGTTTGCTCTTGCTTTTCTAGTTCTTTTAAGTGTGATGTTAGGGTGTCAATTTTAGATCTTTCCTGCTTTCTGTTGTGGGCATTTAGTGCTGTAAATTTCCCTCTACACACTGCTTTGAATGTGTCCCAGAGGTTCTGGTATGTTGTGTCTTTGTTCTTGTTGGTTTCAAAGAACATCTTTATTTCTGCCTTCATTTCATTATGTACCCAGTAGTCATTCAGGAGCAGGTTGTTCCGTTTCCATGTAGTTGTGTGGTTTTGAGTGAATTTCTTAATTCTGAGTTCTAGTTTGATTGCACTGTGGTCTGAGAGACAGTTTGTTATAATTTCTGTTTTTTTACATTTGCTGAGGAGAGCTTTACTTCCAACTATGTGGTCAATTTTGGAGTAAGTGTGATGTGGTGCTGAGAGGAATGTATATTCTGTTGATTTGGGGTGGATAGTTCTGTAGATGTCTATTAGGTCTGCTTGGTGCAGAGCTGAGTTCAATTCCCGGATATCCTTGTAAACTTTCTGTCTCGTTGATCTGTCTAATGTTGACAGCGGGGTGTTAAAGTCTCCCATTATTATTGCATGGGAGTCTAAGTCTCTTTGTAGGTCTCTAAGGACTTGCTTTATGAATCTGGGTGCTCCTGTATTCGGCGCATATATATTTAAGATAGTTAGTTCTTCTTGTTGAATTGATCCCTTTACCATTATGTAATGGACTTCTTTGTCTCTTTTGATTTTTGTTGGCTTAATGTCTGTTTTATCAGAGACTAGGATTGCAACCCCTGCCTTTTTTTTGTTTTCCATTTGCTGGATCTTCCTCCATCCCTTTATTTTGAGCCTATGTGTGTCTCTGCACGTGAGATGGGTTTCGTGAATACAGCACACTGATGGGTCTTGACTCTTTATCCAATTTGCCAGTCCATGTCTTTTAATTGGAGCATTTAGCCCATTTACATTTAAGCTTAATATTGTTATGTGTGAATTTGATCCTGTCATTATGATGTTAGCTGGTTATTTTGCTCATTAGTTGATGCAGTTTCTTCCTAGCCTCGAAGATCTTTACAATTTGGCATGTTTTTGCAGTGGCTTGTACTGCTTGTTCCTTTCCATGTTTGGTGCTTCCTTCAGGAGCTCTTTTAGGGCAGGCCTGGTGGTGACAAAAGCACTCAAAATTTGCTTGTCTGTAAAGTATTTTATTTCTCCTTCACTTATGAAGCTTAGTTTGGCTGGATATGAAATTCTGGGTTGAAAATTCTTTTCTTTAAGAATGTTGAATATTGGCCCCCACTCTCTTCTGGCTTGTAGAGTTTCTGCTGAGAGATCCGCTGTTAGTCTGATGGGCTTCCCTTTGTGGGTAACCTGACCTTTCTCTCTGGCTGCCCTTAACATTTTTTCCTTCATTTCAACTTTGGTGAATTTGACAATTATGTGTCTTGGAGTTGCTCTTCTCGAGGAGTATCTTTGTGGCATTCTCTGTATTTCCTGAATTTGAATGTTTGCCTGCCTTGCTAGGTTCGGGAAGTTCTCCTGGATAATATCCTGCAGAGTGTTTTCCAACTTGGTTCCATTCTCCCCGTCACTTTCAGGTGCACCAATCAGACGTAGGTTTGGTCTTATCACATAGTCCCATATTTCTTGGAGGCTTTGTTCATTTCTTTTTATTCTTTTTTCTCTAAACTTCTCTTCTCTCTTCATTTCATTCATTTGATCTTCCATCACTGATACCCGTTCTTCCAGTTGATCAAATTGGCTACTGAGGCTTGTGCATTTGTCACATAGCTCTCGTGCCATGGTTTTCAGCTCCATCAGGTCCTTTAAGGACTTCTCTTCATTTGTTATTCTTGTTAGCCATTTTTCTAATCTTTTTTCAAGGTTTTTAACCTCTTTGCCATGGGTTGAAACTTCCTCGGAGAAGGAAGCTCGGAGAAGTTTGATCGTCTGTAGCCTTCTTCTCTCAACTTGTCAAAGTCATTCTCTTTCCACCTTTGTTCCGTTGCTGGTGAGGAGCTGTGTTCCTTTGGATGAGGAGAGGTGCTCTGAGTTTTAGAATTTTCAGGTTTTCTGCTCTGTTTTTTCCCCATCTTTGTGGTTTTATCTACCCTTGGTCTTTGATGATGATGAAGTACAGATGGGGTTTTGGTGTGGATGTCCTTTCTGTTTGTTAGTTTTCCCTCTAACAGTCAGGGCCCTCAGCTGCAGGTCTGTTGGAGTTTGCTGGAGGTCCACTCCAGACCCTGTTTGCCTGGGTATCAGCAGCGGAGGCTGCAGAACAGCGAATATTGCTGAACAGCAAATGTTGCTGCCTGATTGTTCCTCTGGAAGTTTTGTCTCAGAGTGGTACCCGACTGTGTGAGGTGTCAGTCTGCCCCTACTGGGGGGTGCCTGCCAGTTAGGTTACTCAGGGGTCAGGGACCCACTTAAGGAGGCAGTCTGTCCGTTCTCAGATCTCCAGCTGTGTGCTGGGAGAACCACTACTCTCTTCAAAGCTGTCAGACAGGGACATTTAAGTCTGCAGAGGTTTCTGCTGCCTTTTGTTCAGCTATGCCCTGCCCCCAGAGGTGGAGTCTACAGAGGCAGGCAGGCCTCCTTGAGCTGCAGTGGGCTCCACTGAGTTCGAGCTTCCTGGCTGCTTTGTTTACCTACTCAAGCCTCAGCAATGGCGGGTGCCCCTCCCCCAGCCTCACTGCTGCGTTGCAGTTCGATCTCAGACTGCTGTGCTAGCAATGAGCGAGGCTCCATGGACATAGGACCCTCCCAGCCAGGCACAGGATATAATCTCCTGGTGTGCCATTTGCTAAGACTGTCGGAAAACCACAGTATTAGGGTGGGAGTGACCTGATTTTCCAGGTGCTGTTTGTCCCCACTTCCCTTGGCTAGGAAAGGGAATTCCCTGACCCCTTGTGCTTCCCGGGTGAGGCGATGCCTCACCCTGCTTCGGCTCACGCTCGGTGCGCTGCACCCACTGTCCTGCACCCACTGTCTGACAATCTGCAGTGAGATGAACCTGGTACCTCAGTTGGAAATGCAGAAATCACCCGTTTTCTGCATCGCTCACGCTGGGAGCTGTAGACTAGAGCTGTTCTTATTTGTCCATCTTGGAACTGCCCCCCTCGTCCTTCTTTTTCTTCTTTTTCTTCCCACCTTCTTCTTGATCTGGATTTCTTGGCGGTGATGCTCTTGGTGTTGGGCTTTTGGCCTTTTTGACCAGTACAGCTGGTGTCCAGTTTGTAGATGGTGACTGAGACTGGACGGAGGATGGAGGTGCTGGGGGCTTTTAAACTGCTGGCTCTGGAGACCCGGAGACAGATCAGGATGATGACACCCTCATTATAGTCTGTGGGCTTGGTGAAGCAGCCTTTTTTATCTTTTTAGGTTCCAGAGTCCTGGAGACTCTTCTAAAGGGCCTTGTATTTGGAGACAGGGACTGCCTTCTTTGGGGTGATGACGACCCTGCTCTTCGAACAGGTGGAGGACTTGAGGTCTGAGGAGCTCAAGGCCATGGTGAGGGTGAATGTCATTTGTTTGGTTGTGGTGATTGGGCCTCGTGGGTAGAGTGGCTTGGGGAAGAGCCTTTCCTATGCTTGGGTGATAATGAAGGTGAACGTCTCTTGGTGACTGAGGAGCTTCTTTGTTTGGGAGGTGGAGAATGGGAGACCCAATGCTTTGGTGGTGGAGATGGTGATGCTCTTTGTTCAGGAAGGGGAGGAGAAGAAGCCGTTCTTCTCTTTGGAGGTGGAGAAGGAGAGTATCTCCTCTGTATTGGAGGAGAGTATTTTCTAGGAGAAGGTGAGCACCAGTGTGAGGGAGGAGAAGGAGTTCTTTTTCGTGGTGGTGGTGTGGGAGAACTGTGCCCTCGAGGAGGAGAGGCAGGAGAAGGAGACCATCGCCTTCTGGTGGGTGGTGGGGATGGAGTTCTCCTCTGTCTACCACGAGGGTGAGTCTCTTTTTGGCGCTTTTGTGGTGATGGAGAGGCACTCCGGGAAGGGGAATGTCTCCGCCACCTGCCAACCTCACCATTCTTCACATGGGATCTCATGGGCCGTTCATCTTCTGAGGAGGAGGAGGAGCCAGGCTCAGATGAAGACTGCTGGTTTTCTTGTCTGTACTGGCGTCTCTGCTGCACAGAATCTGCTGCAGCCATTTTACCACGTTTATCTTCTTCCGATTCAGATAACTACTTTTCTAGGCTTCGGTGCTGGTGAAGGGCACTCCCTTTTCTCAGTACATTTATGTTTTGTCACTACCTGAAGTTCTCCCTGGATACACAGAAACACGACTTTTTCTTGTACGGTTTGACTGCTGGGGTGTTGGGGAATGCTGAGTTTTGGGTGGCAGAGTTGCAGGAGATGGCCTGTACCTTCACCTTGGAGGACTTGCTGAAGGAGATAACCTATGAGTTTTTCGAGGGGGGCTGGATGTCCTCTTGGGAGGCTTCTTTGGTGGTGACCGGGAATGAGATGAAGAGGGTGAAGAGCTACTCCCAGACAAGGATGCTGATGAACGTCTTCTTCATCTTACTGGAGATCTACTCCTTCTATGCCTTGGTGGAGGAGGCATTCTTCTTGGTGGAGTTCTTCTTCGAGGAGATGGCCGCCGCCTTGGGCTTGGCCACCTTCTAGGTGAATATGATCTTGATTGGGATCTATTTCGCTGTCTAGGTGGAGTGTGAGAAGGAGAGCGGGACCGCGTCTGAGATCTTGATTTGGAGCGTGACCGAGATTGTGGTTGGGTCTTCTCCTTCTGCTTTTCTTTTTTGGAATTGTTTTTCCGGAGAAGGTTCTTTAGGCTCTGGTACAGGTTCAGGTTTGGGAACTTTCAGAATGTCACTAGTAGAAGTGGCCTGTTGTACTGAAGGTTATTTTACTTTCACTGAAGGTTCTGGGAGCTCTGGAGTTTTTTCCTTCTTTTCTGGGGCAGGAGAAGGACTCTGGCTCTTGGTTCTTTGATGGGGAGATCGAGAATGACTGTGCTGTCTCTCTTCTAACAGGGGAAGATTGTCTTTTAGGGGAAGGAGATTTGTGTCTTCTTGGGCTACGAGACCTCTCCCTTTTTTATCTGCTGCTTTCTTTTTCTTCCTTACGCCTTTTATCTTTGTCTTCATCTTGCTTTTTCATAGATGCCGATTTCTCTTGTTCAATCTGTCTTTGTTTTATTTCTTCTTTCTTCAGTTCTAGGAAAGCAGAAGAGATTCCCGAGATGTTTTCTTGTGCATTTAGCAGCAGGGGCCACAGTTCTCCCGTAAATTCTCGAGCATTTTTTCCATTCGAAAATCCAGTCAGGTTGATTTGCATCATTTTGGAGTCTGGATTCTTCACTTACAGCTGGTTGAATATAAACTCAATCACATCATCATCTTCAAACCCAAGGATTTTTGTTACTCTTTTTGTTATCCAAAGCTTTATGACTTCCAAATTTACTTTGCTCGTGTCCACCTTTTTTTCTAGGCATTCTGCAAATTTCAGCTGCTTCAGTAGTTTCTTCTGTTTGTTGCTGAACCGATTATACTGTTCTGCACTTGATTGGTGGAAGAATCCTGCATCCGTCTTGCTGCCTCGCTTGGAGATCACTCCCTATCCCAGGGTGTACCGCCTGTTTTATAGTTTTAATTTGCATTTCCCTGATGACTAATGATATTGAGCATCTTTTCATGTGCTTATTGACCATCTGCATATCTTCTTTGGAAGTATGTCTATTAAAATCCCCATTTAAAAACTGGATTATTTTTCTTTTTTATTGTTGAGTTTTAAGAGTTTTTAAAATATATTCTGGATACTAAATCCTTATCAGGTATGTGACTTGCAAATGTTTTCTTCCATCCCATGGACTGTCTTCTCAGTTTCTTGATTGAATTCTTTGAAGTACAAGATTTAAATTTTGATAAAGTCTGTCATTGGTTACTTGTGGTTTTCGTGTCACATTTAAGAAACCATTGCCTAATCTGATGTCACTAAAATTTATTTCTATGTTTTACAGTTTTATATTTTTATGTCTTAAATTTAAGTCTTTGATCCATTTCAAGTTAACTTTTGTATATGGCACAAGATGAGTCTAATTTCATTCTTTGCATGTAGATATCCAGTTTGTCTTGACACCATTCGCTGAAAAGACTATTCTTCCCCTATTTAATTGTCTGGAGTTCCTTGGTGAAAATCAAATGGTCATAAATCTGTGGGTTTCTTTCTAGACTCTCAATCCTATTTTATTGGTCTATTCTTATATGTTAATCCTTATGCCAGTACCACAACATCTTGATTACTGTGGCTTTGTATCAAATTTTCAAATTAGGAAGTGTGAGTTCTCCAACATTCTTCTTTTTCAAGATTGTTTTGGCTAGACTTTTGCATTTTCATATGTATTTTAGGAAGAACTTTTCAATTTCTTTAGAAAGTCAACTGTAAGCTGGGTGCAGTGGTATGTGCCTGTAGTCCCAGCTACACAGAAGGCTGAGGCAGGAGAATCCCTTGAGCCCAGGAAGTTCAAGGCCAGCCTGGGCAAAACAGCAAGACCCCATCTCAAAAAAATAAAATCCAAGCAGAATAAAACAAAAAAGCCAGCTGTGACTTTGATAGGTATTGCATGGAATCTGTGGATTAATTTGGAGAATATTGCCATCTTAGCAATATTAAGTCTTCTAGTTCGTGCACACAGGATATCTTTCCATTTGTTTGGCCTTGTTTAATTTATTTCAATGACATTATACTTTGTATGATTTCAGTTCTTTTCAATTTATTGAGGCTTTTTTATGGCCCAACACGTGGTCTACCTTGGAGAATGTTCCATATATACTTGAGCAGAATGTATATTCTGCTCTTGTTGGATGGAGTGTTCTGTAGATGTCTGTTAGATCTAGTAGGTTTATAGTGTTGTTCAAGTCTTTCATTCTTTTGTTGATCTTCTGTCTGGTTGTTGTATCCATTATTGAAAGTGGGGTACTGAAGTCGCCAACTATTATTGTAGAGTTGTCTATTTCTTCCTTCAATTCTGTCAGTTTTTGCTTCATATAATTTGGGGGCTCTGTGGTTAGGTACACATATGTTTATAAATTGCTATTTATTCTTGATGTATTGACTTTTATATTGTCACAGAATGCCCTTTATCTCTCATAACACTTTTTGTCTTTAAGTCTATTTTACGTGATAGAAGTGTAGCTACTCCAGCTCTCTTTTAGTTACTGTTTGCTACACACACACACACACACACACACGTACACATTTTATACTTTTACTTTCAACTTAATTTGTGCCTTTGAATCAAAATTACACCTCTTGTAGACATCATATATGTGGATACTTTTTTGAACACTTTTTCCAATCTCTTCTTTTTAATTTTCATCAATTTACATTTAATGTAGTTATTTCATCAATTTACATTTAATGTAGTTATTGATAAAGTAGAATTTGCATCTGTCATTTTGCTATTTTTTCTATATATTTTATGTCTTTTCTGTTCCTTTGTTCCTTCATTACTGCCTTTTTTTGTGTTAAGTAGGTATTTTCTAGTGTACCGTTTTTATTCCCTTGTCATTTCTTTTACTATTTTTTTTTAGTTATTTTCTTAGTGGTGTTTTATGGATTGCTAATATCTTAATTTTTAACAATGTAGCTCATATTAATACCAACTTGATTTCAATATCATACAAAAGCTTTGCTCCTCTACAGCTCCTTTCCCTCCCCCTCCTTTGTGCTGTCATTGTCATACAAACTATGCCTTTATACTTCATATGCCCATCAATATGGATGCATAATTATTTCATTATGCAATTGTCTTTTGAATCAGATAGGCAGCAAAGGAGTTTGAAACAAATAATGTTTACTAATCATGGAACTTTGGGCAAGTTCTTTAACTTCTCTAAACTTAGATTTCTTCATCTGCAGTATGGAAATAATGATATTATTTACCTCATATGGTTGCTGCAAGGATTAAGTGGGATAATGTATGTAAAGCATTTATAACAGTGCCTAACACAGAATAACTACTCCATAAATGGTAGCTGTGGTTATTAGTTACTATTTTCTTTTACCATCGTGCCTTTGCTCATGATGTTCCATCTATTTGTAATTTCGTTTTTTTTTTTTTTTTTTTTCCGACAGAGTTTCACTCTGTTGCCCAGGCTGGAGTGCAGTGGTGTGATCTCAGCTCACTGCAACCTCCGGCTCCTGGGTTCAAGTGATTCTCATGCCTCAGTATTCCGACTAGCTGGGATTACAGGTGTTCGCCACCATGCCCCGCTAATTTTTGTATTTTTAGTACAGACGAGGTTTCACCATGTTGGCCAGGCTGGTCTCAAACTCCTGACCTCAAGTGATCCACCCGCCTTGGCCTCCCAAAGTGCTGGGATTACAGGCGTGAGCCATGGTGCCTGGCCTATTTGTAATTTCTTCTTTCGAATTTCCCTATGACAATTTTTTTTCATTCTCAAATACCACCACTTCCATGCTCTCAACTTGTACAGTGTCTATTATCACTATCACAACACTTATCACACTCTTCCTTAGATTGTAGTTATTTGTAATATGTCTTGGCTCCCATTCTATATTTTAAAACTCAACGAGGGTGAATACTGTGTCTTCACCTCAGTATTTTTCACAGTGTGTAACTCAGTGCCTTATAATGGAGTAAGTGCTCAGTAAATGTTTACTGTATCACTGAATAATGTGAATAATTTAAAAATGCAAAACAGATTGAGTTTTCTAGTTCTGTTAGTAGATCTGAATGCAATTTTAAAGCGATAAACCAAGAATGATACAAAGGATGTACTTCCCTTAAGTGGTTTATGGACTTTCTCAGGTGAATAGGAGAGTCATAAGATACTGGGATTCTTATTTCTCGAAATGTGGTAGACTGAAAGAGAATTTCAGTGCCTCAGCATATAAATGGATTTATTAGGTTGGTGCAAAAGTAATTGTGGTTTTTGCAGTTCCTTTCAACTACAAAATCGCAATTACTTTTGCACCAACTAATAGATGGAGAAGTGATTAGAGTAATGAACATATATATTCCCTAAAAGAATATGAAGACAGTAAAGTTTATTAAACAATGTACTTTTCCTCCATGTAACCCCCAAAGTGGTAGGTAGGGAAGGGAAGAGGCAGCAGAGTTTGATGGGTATGCATTGAAACTTTAAAATAGAAAGAAGAAAGTTTGAATTTCAGCACTCAATATTAGGTGAGTGACTTTGGGAATGTCCTATAACATTTCTGATTGCCCATTTCCTTGCATGTAATGCCTATGTCACAGAGGTGTTCAGAGAAGTAAATGAACTAATGGATTGTGAAATTGTTTTGTGAGTTACAAAGCATTTTTGGCCACTCTTTTCTTCTGGGTTCTTACTGCTCTGTGTTCATCGTTCTGCTATAGCAATTCCCATGTTGTATTGTAATTTATTTGTTTATATCTGTCTCCCACTAGATTGAGCTTTTTTTCAGAGCTAAGATTTTTGTTTTATTTATCTTTGGACACCAGGGCCTAACACACTGGTACTCAATAAATGTTTGATGAATGTGTGAATAAATGTTTCAGGTTGGAGATGAACTCAGGTGACCTATTAAGTTTCCTTCTAGCTTTGCTGCTTAAGATTCCTTGGAAAGGTCTAGAAATAATTAGAGATTGACATAGGAAGAAATATTTAGAATGTGAAAACATGAACTTGGAGGACAGTTACAGATTTGTTAAACATATATTAACATTCTAGAGTGTACTTTCAAAAGGGAAATTGTTGAGATGGGTTAATTGAGTTTATATATAAAAAGGGAGGTTATGATTTGTCAAGTGAGAGGTAATTTTTCTGGCCAAGGAATGATAACAGCTGAAATGAATCTCTCAAAAGCTAGGAAATTTGGCAGAGGAATATTGTGGCTAAACAAATTCATTAGAGCAGAAAGGTATTAAAAACATTTTGAGAAGTGGAGTTAAATCATGGAAAACCAGGCTTCTTTATTAAGATGCCAGAAACTGATGAGATATAAGGTGGAGGTTTTGTTTTGTTTGAAAGAGCTTGAAGCTACATCTCCAACAGGAGCAAAGTATGAGCCTTTGGAGAGCAGAATAGCTATACTTACTGAAAAAGTTGTTAGACAGAAGAAATTGTAAACACAATTTACAATGTAAACATTGTAGAAACAGTAAAATGAAAGAACAAATGACTGAAGTTGATTTAGTAAAGGCCAAATCACTTGTAATGAGAGATGAAAAACCATCCAAAACAATGATCGTAAATAAGAAATTGAGAAGAGATGACAAGTATGATGGCATAATTAAAACGATAGATTTGGAATGGACCTTGGGAGAACTTAACAACGAAAGAGCTAACCAGAGATTCCCTGAACAGTAGACCGCAAAGCCTAAACTGGTAATATCATAGAGTGGCTATTAGTACATTTTCTCTCTCTGGTCTCTGACGAAATGTCCAGGAGGGGAGAAGACAGATGTAATTGGTAGAGTGGGTTCAGGGATAATTTTCTCATCATAGAGGCTTATTTATTTATTTGTTTTTGAGACAGAGTCTCTCTGTGTTGCCCAAGCTGGAGTGCAGTGGCACGATCTCTGCTCATTGCAACCTCCGTCTCCTGGGTTCAAGTGATTCTCTAGCCTCAGCCTCCCGAGTAGCTGGGATTACAGGTATGCACCACCACTCCTGGCTAATTTTTGTAGTTTTAGTAGAGATTGGGTTTCACCATGTTGGTCAGGCTGGTCTTGAACTCCTGGCTTCATGTGATCTGCCCACTTTGGCTTCCCAAAGTGCTAGGATTATAGGCATGAGCTACTGCACCCAGGAAGAAAGAAATATTTAGACTGTAAAAACATGAAGTTGGAGGACAGTCACAGATTTGTTGCACACATATTAACATTCTAGAGTTATCATCATAGAGGCCTCATCATAGAGGCTTTATTATAGCATAGTGGAATGAGAAAAAACTTGCACTTAAAAAATCAGACACACCTGACTTAGAATCCCAGCTCTGCCTCTTTTAGTGGTTTGACTTTGAGCAAAGTACTTAATATCCCTAAAAGATATTAATAAGGAACTCTGTCCCCTTCCGTAACTCCTGTTTTTCGGATGTCTGGGTTGTTCATCTAATTTTCCTACAATTTTTTGCGTGTTCTCAATTTTTTTAAATGCTGCTTTCTTTTTTTTTTTTTTTTTTT
>NW_026653728.1:0-11254 GCF_009828535.3 Hylobates moloch | reverse complement strand
ACCACTCATATGATGATGCTTCTGGGAGTCACCACCCCGTTGATGAAGCTTCTGGGAGTCACAAACCCGATAATGAAGCTTCTGGGAATCATCATCCCGATGATGAATCCTCTGGGAATCAACACCCCAATGATGAAGCTTCTTGGAGCCACCAACCCGATGATGAAGCTTCTCGGATTCACCACCCCGATGATGATTATTCTGAGAGTCACCACCCCAATGATGATGAAGTTTCTTGGCGTCACCACCCCGATTATGAAGCTTCTGCGAGCCACCACACCGATGATGATGAATCTTCTGTGAGTCACCACCCCGATGATGAGGCTTCTGGGAGTCCGCACACTGTTGAGGAAGCCTCTGTGAGTCAACTCCATGATAATGAAGTTTCTGGGAGTCACCATCCAGATGATGAAGATTCTTGGAGTCACCACCCAGATGATGATGAAGCAACTGGGAGTCACCACCACGATAATGCAACTTATGGGAGTCACCACCCTGATGATGATGAAGCTTCTGGGAATCACCACCCCCATAATGATGAAGCTTCTGGGAGTCACCACTCTGATGATAAAGCTTCTGGTAGTCACCACCCTGATGATGAGGAAACTTCTGGGAGTCACCATCCCGATGATGAAGCTTCTACGAGTCACCACCTGATGATGAAGCTTCCGTGAATCCACACCCCGATGATGAAGATTCTGGGAGTCACCAAGCTGATGATGAAGCCTATGGAAGTCACCAACCCGATGATGATGAAGCTTCGGGGAGTCACAATCCCGATCATGATGAAGCTTCTTGGAGTCACCACCCCGATGATGCAAATTCTGGGAGTCACCACCCTAATGATGATGAAACTTCAGGGAGTCATCAACCCAATGATGAAACTTCTAGGAGTCACCACCCTGATGATGAGTCTACTGGGATTCACCACCCTGATGATGAAGCTTCTGTGAGTCACCAAAACGATGATCAAGCCTCTGGGAATCACTAACCCGATGATGAAGCTTCAGGAATTCAACTCTCTGATGAAGAAGAAGCTTCTGAGAGACACCACCCGGATGATGAAGTTTCTGGGATTCACCACTGACACGATGAAGCTTCAGGGAGTCACGACCCTGATGATGAAGCTTCTGGGAGTCACCACCCCTATGATGATGAAGCTTCTGGGAGTCACCATGCCAATGATAATGAATCTTCTTGGAGTCACCACCCCGATGATGATGAAGCTTCTAGGAGTCTCCACTTCGAAGATGATGAAGCTTCTGGGAATCAAAACCCTGATGAAGAATCTTCTGTGAGTCAACACCACGATGATGAAACTTCTGGGAATCACCACCCTGATGATGAAACTTCTGGGATTCGCCACCCCGATGATGAATATTTTGGGAGCACCACCCCGATCATGATGCTTCTGGGAGTGACCACCCCAATCATGATGCTTCTGGGCGACACCACACAGATGATGTTGTAGCTCATGGGATTCACCACCCCTAAGATGATTAAGCTTCTGGGAGTCACCACACCTATCACGATGATGCTTCTGGGAGTCACCAACACAATGATGATGAATCCTATTGGAGTCACACCCCAAAGATGATGAAGCTTCTAGGGTCATAACCCCGATGATGATGCCTCTCAGAGTCACCACCCAGATGATGAAATTTCTGTGAATCAACACCCCGATGATGAAGCTTCTGGGAGTCAATACTCCAATGATGAAGCTCCTAGGAGTCAACACCCCGATGATGAAGATTCTGGGAGTCATCACAACGATGATGAATCTCCTGGGAATCACAACCCCGATGATGAATCCTCAGGACGTCACCACGCCGATGATGATGAATCTTCTGGGAGTCACCAACCCGGTGATGATGAAGCTTCTGGAAGTCACCACCCCAAAGATTATGAAGCTTCTGGGAGTCAAAAGCCCGATGATAAAGCTTCTCTGAGTCACAATCCTGATGATGAAGTTTCTGGGAATCACAACCCCAATGGTGAAGCTTCTGGGAGTCCCCACCCCGATTATGAATCTTTTGGGAATTACCTCAATGGTGATGAAATTTCTGGGAATCACCACCCCGTTGATGAAGCTTCAGGGAGTCACCAACCCGATGAAGATGAAGCTTCTGACTGTCACCACCCCAATGATGAAGCTTCTGTGATTCACCACCGCAATGATGAAGATTCTGGCAGTCACCACCCTGATGATGAAATTCTGGGAATCACCACCTCAATGATGAAGCTTCTGGGAGTCACCACCCTGATGATGATCAAGCTTCTGGGAGTCACCATCCCGATGATGATGAAACTTCTGGGAGTCCCCACCCCAATGATGAAGCTTCGGTTAGTCACAACCCTGATGACGATGGAGCTTCTGGGAGTCACTACCCCAATGATGAAGTTTAAGGGAGTCACTATCCCGATGATGAAAATTCTGGGAGTCACCAACCCGATGATTAAGGTTCTGGGTGTCACCACCCTGATGATGAAGCTTCTGGGAGTCACCACCCCTATGATGTAGCTTCTGGGATTCACCAACCCGATGATGAAGCTTCTGGGAGTCACCACAACAATGATGACGAAGCTACTGGGAGTCACCTCCCGACGATGATGAAGCTTCTTGGTGTCACCACCCCTATAACGAAGCTTCTGGGAGTCACCACCCTGATGATGAAGTAGCTTCTGGGAGTCATCACCACGATGATGAAAATTATAGGAGTCACCACCCTGATGATGAAGCTTCTGGGATTCATAAACCCGATGATCAAGCTTCTTGGAGTCACCACCCCAATGATGAAGCTTCTGGAATTCACCACACCCATGAGGAAACCTCTGGGAGTCACCAACCCGATGATGAAGCTTCTGGGGTTCATCATCCCAGGGATGAAACTTCTGGGATTCACCACGACGATGATGAAACTTCTGGGACTCATCACAACGATGATGAAACTTCTGGGAATCACAACCACGATGATGAAGCTTCTGGGAGTCACCACTGTGATGATGATGAAGCTTCTCAGAGTCACCACTCCAATGATGAAGTTTCTGGAATTCACCACACTGATGATGAAGCCTCTGGGAATCATCAACCCGATGATGAAGCTGCTGGGATTCATTTCCCGATAATGAAATTTCTGGGATTCACCAGCCCGATGATGAAGGTTCCGGGAGTCACCACCATGATGATGATGAAACTTCTGGGAGTCACAACCCCAACATGATGAAGCTTCTTTAAGACACCACTCCAATGATGAAGCTTTTGGGAGTCACCAACCCGATGATGATGAAACTTCTGGGAGTCACAACCCCGATGATGATGAAGCTTCGAGGAGTCACCACCCCGATGATGAGGCTTCTGGGAGTCACCACGCCAAAGATGATGACGCTTCTGGGAGTCACCACTTTGATGATGAGGCTTCTGGGAGTCCCCAGACCTATGATGAATCTTCTGGGAGTCACCACCCCAATGAAGAAGATTGTGGGATTCACTATCCCGATGATGAAGCTTCTGGGAGTCAACACGCTGATAAGGAAGTTTCTGTGAGTCACCACCCCGATGATGAAGAAGCTTCTGGGAGACACCACGCTTATGATGAAGAAGCTTCTGGGAGTCACCACTCCGATGATGATGAACCTTCTAGGATTCAACAACATGATGATGATAAAGCTTCCGGAAGTCACCACCCCGATGATGATGAAGCTTCTGGGAGTCAAAACACTGATGACGAAGCTTCTGGGTGTCAAAACGCTGATAATGAAACTTCTCAGAGACACCACCCAGATGATGAAGTTTCTGGGAATCACCACCCCGATGAGGAAGCTTCTGGGAGTCACCACCCCAATCAGGAAGCTTCTGGGAATCACCATCTAGATGATGAAGCTTATGGAAGTCACCAAAACGATGATGAAGCTTCTGGGAATCACCACCCCGATGATGAAGATTCTGGAATTCACCTTGCAGATGATGGAGAAGTTTCTGAGAGTCACCAACCCGATGATGAAGTTTCTGTGATTCACCACCGCCATGATGAAGCTTCTGGGGGTCTACACCCTGATGATGAAGCTTCTGGGAGTCACCACCCCTGTGATGATGAAGCTTCGAGGAGTCACCACCCCCATGATAATAAAGCTCTGGGAGTCACCAAAATGACGATGAAGCATTTGGGAGTCACCACCCCAATGATGATGAAGCTTCTGAGAGTCTCCACCTCGAAGATGATGAAGCTTCTGGGAGTCAAAACCTTGATGACTAAGCTTCTGGGAGTTACCACCCCGATGATGAAGCTTCTGGGAATCACTGTCCTGATGATGAAGCTTCTGAAAATCACCACGGCAATGATGAAGCATCTGGGAGTCACCACCCCAATGATCAAGCTTCTGGGAAACACCACCCTGATAATGAAGATTCTGAGAATCACCACCCCGATGATGAAGCTTCTGGGAGTCACCTCCCAATGATGAAGCCTCTCAGAATCACCAGCACGATGATAAATATTCTGGGAGTCACCACCCCGATGTTGAAGATTTTGGGAAGCACCACCCTGCTAATGATACTTCTGGGACTCACCAAACCGATGATAATGAACCTTTTGGGAATTACCACCCCGATGATGAAGTTGCTGGTAATAACAACCACGATGATGATGAAGCTTCTGGGAGTCATCACCTCGATGATCATAAAGCTTCTGGGATTCACCACCACGAAGATGAAGCTTCTGGGAATCACCATCCCGATGAGGAATCTTCTGAGAATCACCATCCCGATGAGGAATCTTCTGAGAATCACCACCCCATTGATGATGCTTCTGGGAGTCACCACCCCATTGATGAAGCTTCTGGGAGTCACCACCCCGATGATGCATCCTCTGGGAGTCAACACCCCAATGACGAAGCTTCTGGGAGCCACCAACCCAAAGATGAAGCTTCTCGGATTCACCACCCCCATGATGAATATTCTGCGAGTCACCACCCCAATGATGATGAAGTTTCTTGGAGTAACCACCCTGATGATGATGAAGCTTCTGGGAGTCACCATCCTGATGATGGAGCTTCTGTGAGTCACCACCCGATGATGAAGTTTCTTTGAATCCCCACCCTGATGATGCAGATTCTGGTGGACACCAACCCGATGATGAAGCTTATGGAAGTCACCAACCCAATGATGATGAATCTTCTGGGAGTCACAATCCCGATGATGTGAAGCTTCTTGGAGTCACCACACTGATGATGATGAAACTTCTGGGAGTCATCATCCCAATGATGAAACTTCTGGGAGGCACCACCCTGATGATGAGGTTTCTGGGATTCACCACCCCGATGATGAAGCTTCTGGGAGTCACCAAAACGATGATGAAGCTTCTGGGAATCACCACCCCGATGATGAAGATTCTGGAATTCACCTTGCAGATGATGGAGAGGTTTCTGAGAGTCACAAACCCCATGATGAAGTTTCTGTGATTCACCACCGCCATGATAAAGCTTCTGGGGGTCTACACCCTGATGATGAAGCTTCTGGGAGTCACCACCCCTGTGATGATGAAGCTTCGGGGAGTCACCACCTCCATGATAACAAAGCTCTGGGAGTCACCAAAAGGATGATGAAGCATTTGGGAGTCACCACCCCAATGATGATGAAGCTTCAGAGAGTCTCCACCTCGAAGATGATGAAGCTTCTGGGAGTCAAAACCTTGATGACTAAGCTTCTTGGAGTTACCACCCCGATGATGAAGCTTCTGGGAATCACAGTCGTGATGATGAAGCTTCTGAAAATCACCACTGCGATGATGAAGCATCTGAGAGTCACCACCCCAATGATCAAGCTTCTGGGAAACACCACCCTGATGATGAAGATTCTGAGAATCACCACCCCGATGATGAAGCTTCTGGGAGTCACCTCCCGATGATGAAGCCTCTCGGAATCACCAGCACGATGATGAATATTCTGGGAATCACCACCCCGATGTTGAAGATTTGGGGAAGCACCACCCTGCTAATGATATTTCTGAGACTCACCAAACCGATGATAATGAACCTTTTGGGAGTTATCACCCCGATGATGAAGTTGCTGGTAGTAACCACCACGATGATGATGAAGCTTCTGAGAGTCATCACCTCGATGATCAGAAAGCTTCTGGGAGTCACCACCATGAAGATGAAGCTTCTGGGAATCACCATCCCGATGAGGAATCTTCTGAGAATCACCACTCAGATGATGATGCTTCTGAGAGTCATCACCTCGATGATCATAAAGCTTCTGGGAGTCACCACCATGAAGATGAAGCTTCTGGGAATCACCATCCCGATGAGGAATCTTCTGAGAATCACCACTCAGATGATGATGCTTCTGGGAGTCACCACCCCGTTGATGAAGATTCTGAAAGTCACCAACCCGATAATGAAGCTTCTGGGAATCACCATCCTGATGATGAATCCTCTGGGAGTCAACACCCCAATGACGAAGCTTCTGGGAGCCACCAACCCAATGATGAAGCTTCTTGGATTCACCACCCCCATGATGAATATTCTGGGAGTCACCACCCGATGATGATGAAGTTTCTTGGAGTAACCACCCCGATGATGATGAAGCTTCTGGAAGTCAACATCCCAATGATGAAGCTTCTGCGAGTCACCACCCGATGATGAAGTTTCTGTGAATCCCCACCCCGATGATGAAGATTCTGGGAGACACCAACCTGATGATGAAGCTTATGGAAGTCACCAACACGATGATGATGAATCTTCTGGGAGTCACAATCCCGATAATGATGAAGCTTCTTGGAGTCACCACCCTGATGATGATGAAACTTCTGGGAGTCATCATCCCAATGATGAAACTTCTGGGAGTCACCACCCTGATGATGAGTTTTCTGAGATTCATCACCCTGATGATGAAGATTCTAGGAGTCACCAAAACGATGATCAAGCTTCTGGGGATCACCATCCCAATGATGAAGCTTCAGGAATTCACCTCCCCGATGATGAAGAAGCTTCTGAGAGTCACCAACCAGACGATGAAGCTTCTGGGATTCACTACCGACATGATGAAGCTTCTGGGAGTCACCACACCTATGGTGATGAAGCTTCTGTGAGTCACCAGGCCAATGATAATGGATCTTCTGGGAGTCACCACACCGATGATGATGAAGCTTTGGGAGTCACCACCCCGATGCTGATTAAGCTTCTGGGAGTCTCCACCTCGAAGATGATGTAGCTTCAGGGAGTCAAAACCCTGATGAAGAAGCTTCTGGGAGTCACCACCCCGATGATGAAACTTCTGGGAATCACCAACAGGATGATGAAACTTCTGGGATTCACCACCCTGATGATGAAGATTTTGGGAGCACCACCAAAATCATGATGCTTCTAGGAGTGCCCACCGTGATCATGATGCTTCTGGGCATCACCACCCAGATGATGATGAAGCTTCTGGGCGTCACCACCTCATTGATGAGGAAGCTTCTGGGAATCATCACTCTGAAGATGATGAAGCTTCTGGGAGTCACCATGCCTATGATGATGATGCTTCCGGGAGTCACCACCCCGATGAAGATGAATATTCTGTGAGTCTCCACCCCAGAGATGATGAAGCTTCTGGGAGTCATAACCCCGATGATGATGCTTCTCAGTGTCACCACCCAGAAGATGAAATTTCTAGGAATCAACACCACGACGATGAAGCTTCTGGGATTCACCACCCCAATGATGAAGCTTCTAGGAGTCAACACCCCGATGATGAAGATTCTTGGAGTCATCACAACGATGATGAATCTCCTGGGAATCACCAACCCGATGAATCCTCAGGAACTCACCACCCCGATGATGATGAAGCTTCTGGGAGTCAAAAACCTGATGATGATGAAGCTTCTGGGAGTGATCAACCCAGTGATGATGAAGCTTCTGTGAATCAACACCCCAGTGATAAAGCTTCTCAGAGTCACAACCCTGATGATGAAGTTTCTGGGAATCACCACCACAATGATGAAGCTTCTGGGAGTCTCCACCCTGATGATGAATCTTCTGGGAGTCACCACAACGATGAGGAAACTTCTGGGAATCATCACCCCGTTGATGAAGCTTCAGGGAGTCACCACACTGATGATGATGAAGCTTCTGACTGTCACCACCCCAATGATGAAACTTCTGGCATTCACCACCGCAATGATGAAGATTCTGGGAGTCACCACCCTGATGATGAAACTCTGGGAATCACCTCCTCAATCATGAAGCTTCTGGGAGTCACCACTCCGATGATAATGAAGCCTTGGGAGTCACCATCCTGATGAGGAAGAAACTTCTGGGAGTCCCCACCCCGATGATGAAGCTTCAGTGAGTCACAACCCTGGTGACAATGGAGCTTCTGGGAGAAACTACCCCAATGATGAAGCTTATGGGAGTCACTAACCTCATGATGAAAATTCTGGGAGTCACCACCCCGATGTTTAAGGTTCTAGGTGTCACCACTCCGATGATGAAGCTTCTAGGAGTAACCACGCGTTTGATGTAGCTTCTGGGATTCACCAACACAATGATGAAGCTTACGGGAGTCAAAACACCGATGATGAAGAAGCTACTGTGAGTCACCACCCGACGATGATGAAGCTTCTTGGAGTCAGCACCCCAATGACGAAGGTTGTGTGAGTCACCACCCTGATGATGAAGAAGCTTCTGGGAGTCGTCACCGTGATGATGAAAATTATGGGAGTCACCACCCTCATGATGACGCTTCTGGGATCCGTAACCCCGATGATGAAGCTTCTCGGAGTCACCACCCCAACGACGAAGCTTCTGTAATTCACCACACCGATGATGAAACCTCTGGGAGTCAACAACCCAATGACGAAGCTTCTGGGATTCATCATCCCGATGATGAAACTTCGGGGAGTCGCCACCCCGGTGATGGAGATTTTGGGAAGCACCACCCCTTTGATGACACTTATGGGAGTCACCACCCCGATGATGAATCTTCTAGGAGTCACCACCCGGATAATGATGGAGCTTCTGGGAGTCACCACCCATGTGATAATGAAGCTTCAGGGAGTCACCACCCTGATGATGATGAAGCTTCTGAGAGTCACCACCCCGATGATGAACCTTCTTGGATTCACCACAGCCATGATGAAGCTTCTGGGAGTCACCAACCAGATGATGAAACTTCTGAGAATCACCACCCCAATGATGAAGTTTCTGGGAATCACCACCCCAATGATGAAGCTTCTGGGAGTCACCACCCTAATGATGAAGCTTCTGGGAATCACCACCCTGGTGATGAAGCTTCTGAGAATCAGCACCCTGATGATGAAGCTTCTGGGAGTCACCACCCCAATGATGAAGCTTCTGGGAATCACCACACTAATGATGAAGCTTCTGAGAATCACCACCCTGATGATGAAGCTTCTTGGAGTCACCTCCCGATGATAAAGCTTCTCTGAATCACCACCATGATGAATCTTCTGGAAGTCACCATCTCGATAATGAAGCTTCTGGGAATCACCATCCCAATGATGAATCCTCTGGGATACAACATCCCAATGATGAAGCTTCTGGGAGCCACAAACCCGATGATGAAGCTTTCGGATTCACCACCCCGATGCTGAATATTCTGGGAGTCACAACCCAGATGATGATGAAGTTTCTTGGAGTCACCACCCTGATTATGATGAAGCTTCTGGAGTCACCACCCAGATTGTGAAGCTTCTGGGAGTCACCACCCCGACGATGTTGAATCTTCTGTGAGTCACCACCCCAATGATTAAGCTTCTGGGAGTCCCCACCGCAATGGTGAAGCCTCTATGAGTCAACTCCACGATAATGAAGCTTCAGGGAGTCACCAACCCGATGCCACCTTGATGATGTTGAAGCTTCTGTGAATCACCACTCCCATGATGATGAAGCTTCTGGGAGTCACCACCCTGATGATGATGAAGCTTCTGGGAGTCACCATCCCTACAGTGAAGCTTCTGTGAGTCACCACCCTGATGATGAAGCTTCTGTGAATCCCCACCCCGATGATGAAGATTCTGGGAGTCACTGACCCGATGATGAAGTTTATAGAAGTCACCAACCCGATGATGATGAAGCTTCTGGGAGTGACAATCCCGATGATGATGAAGTTTCTTGGAGTCACCACCCTGATGATGCAACTTCTGGGAGTCACCACCCTGATGATGATGAAACTTCTGGGAGTCATCACCCCAATGATGAAACTTCTGGGATTCACCAACCTGATGATGAAGCTTCTAGGAGTCACCAAAACGATGATGAAGCTTCTGAGATTCACCACTGCCATGATGAAGCTTCTGGGAGTCACGACCCTGATGATGAAGCTTCGGGGAGTCACCACCCTTATGATGATGAAGCTTCTGGGAGTCACCACGCTAATGATAATGAATCTTCAGGGAGTCACCACATGGATGATGATGAATCTTCTGGGAGTCACCAGCCTGATGATGATGAAGCTTCTGGGAGTCTCCACCTCGAAGATGATGAAGTTTCTGGGAGTCAAAACCCTGATGAAGAAGTTTCTGGGAGTCACCACGATGATGAAACCTGTGGGAACCACCACCCCGATGATGAAACTTCTGGGATTCACCACCCCGATGATGAAGATTTTGGGAGCACCACCAAAATCATGATGTTTCTGGGAGTGACCACCCCGATCATGATGCTGCTCAGCATCACCACCCAGATGATGATGAAGCTCCTGGGCGTCACCACCTCGATGATGATGAAGCTTCTGGGATTCCACCACCCCGAAGATTATGAAGCTTCTGGTAGTCACCACGCCTATGACGATGATGCTTCTGGGAGTCACCACCCCGATGATGATGAATCTTCTGGGAGTCACCACGCCAAATATGAGGATGCTTCTGGGAGTCATAACCCATATGATGATGCTTCTCAGAATCACCACCCAGACGAAATTTCTGGGAATCAACACCCTGATGATGAAGCTTCTGGGAGTCACAACGCCAATGATGAAGCTTCTAGGAGTCAGCACCCAGATGGTGAAGATTCTGAGAATCGTCACAAGGCTGATGAATCTCCTCGGATTCACCAGCCCAATGATGAATCCTCAGGTAATCACCACCCCGATGATGATGAAGCTTCTGGGAGTCAACACCCCAATGATAATGAAGCTTCTGGGAGTCACCAACCTGGTGATGATGAAGCTTCTGGGAGTCACCAACCCGAAGATTATGAAGCTTCTGGGAGTCAACACCCCGATGATAAAGCTTCTCAGAGTCACAACCCCAAT